>NC_056737.1:516704787-517004787 GCF_019279795.1 Protopterus annectens
TAACCAAAAGCCAGCCAGCATGTGAATACATCATGTAAGTACTGACTTTTGACTGCTGCTATATAGTTAGGTGTATGCATTAATCTTATCCTGTATGGACAGGTCTTGCACAATAACAGGCAAATTGGGATGTCACGTGGCACTATGATATGGATAATGCTAGCTCAAGAATGGATGAACATGAGAAATGAGTGGTAGCTGCTGTATTTTACAGGGGGTGAAGATATTTGATTGCTGTCCCGAAAATAGTAAGGTAAGAAACTTTAAATCAAACATTTTGATACTGCCGGATATAGGAACTGAACATTGCAATGGAGAATTCAGATCTGCCTTATGCAAGATATGCAAGGCAACAGTTAAGGGACTACAGCTGCAAACGTTCATAGTGTGCCCAATCAAACTAACAGGTAAACAAAAGGATAAAATATTAACTGCAACTTGCTAAGAAAGAGCAAACCTACAGGTAGCCAGTTAAGTGAATGAAACCAAAAAGTCAGAGAATCATGGAAAATATTTACGACCGGAAAAAAATCTTAATTACATCTGATAACAGGTTATGTTACATTTCAATATGTACCTTTTATTCAGTAGTAGTGTAGTAACAGCGATGTTTTGAAACACAGAAATTTGGTATGTATTAGTTGTACATTCTGCATGGCAAATGATACTTGGTCTATCGCTTGCATACTTCTCTTGTATTTGCATCAGATACCGCTAGTGTGCAGTGCGGGGAAAAAAATTTAAAAATTACCCTCGTATCAGAGGTGGCAGTGCAACATATTCATAGTGGCTTAACCTGAGAGTAGCTTTAACCAAGCCCCGTGTGAAACCTGATCAAGCACCTAGAATTCAGTGTTTCTTCAACACCGTAAGTCTGAAGATGAATTCACATACATGAACAGGAGTAGTTGCATATTCAGGGCTAAAGGTATATGGGCAAGGCAGGTTGTCACTACACTGAAAAACTGGTATGTAATGGTGGATAATTAAAGCCATAGCACCAATTCAACTGTAGTCTGGCAAATATTTAGTAAGGGATTTAGTCCAAGCACAAATATTTCTACAGTGATTCTTTCCAGTGTCATGCATTATCTGATTCAAGGTAAATTAACCTTGATATCCTTTATTAAAAAAAAAATTATTTTGTCAGAAGTGACTTCTGGAGACACGAAAAAAGAAGGGGAAAATATAGCAATGTGGTTTGTATGTACAAAGACAAATCCAGGGACACTGCAAAAGTGTTTTTGCGAACCAACCAGTGCAGTAAAAAAAATATGTAGGCAAACACTGAATAGCAAACACACTTTGCACATGTAAATCATTTTTAGCAAGGTGGAAGCATGAAGTGATACCTTAGAGACTGAAACTAATAAAGATCTAAAATGGTTTAATATTTTCAGTTTTATTTAGCTCCCTGGTGGAAGATGTTACAGAAGTTGCTATACAAACTGGATGCTAATGCAGTAAAGTAAAGCCATGGCTACAGTGCAGCAATAAAAAATGTCCCCTGTAACAAAAGAAATGCTAGAGCAAAGATTCACTTGCATGAGTCAAGCACCCTGCTGAGATCTGCCAGTCAATGAAATTACCAAGTCAAATTACCCTCAGGACTTTGACAGCCAGGGAAGCTAGGTGTTGCGGGGGAGGGTTGAAGTAAAAGAACTGGAATTCATTGTCTCACAAATTAGTGCCATTTAAACTAAATTAGAAAAGGCAGCAGTAAACAGCACTTTCTGTGTGTTCTGTGACATTTGCACTGTTTCAGTTTTAAGTAGTCATTCAACAGCAAGGAATGTTACTTTAACTATTCTATTTTACTAAGAACTTTATATGCATGCAACATCTATGAAATGACAAGAGCTTTAGGCAAATGCAGGCCTGCATGATGTAACATTTCTGAGCAAAACAATGACTTGTGGGATACTGAGTGGCAACCTGATTTATCCAAACCACGTCAATATGCTGTACTCCAGGTGGTCAGAGTCTGTAATTACATATAAAAATATTTAAAATCCTGTAAATAACCCCAGAGTGCTGTTAAAGTGTAGGAAACATCATGCCATGATGTTTTAAATATGTTTTTTGAGTCTGTGGGTGCGGTACTCCTTTAAAGAGATGCTTGTGAGTGTCAGGGACCCTGTAATATCTGTCTGGCTTGACAGGAGCAGGAGGGAGAGAATCAGGGGAAGCACTGGAGTCTGAAAATACATCATCCAGGACATCCAAAACTTGAGGGATAGCTAAAGGTCTGTGCTGAGGTAACTTAAGGAAGGTACGTAGCCTTTTCCTGGAATCAGAAAATTCCTGACCCTGCCACCTAAAATGTTCCCTCATGGAGTGGAGGACTTCACCAAAAGAAAAATCCTCTGGAGGAGAGGCAGAGGGAATTGATTCCTCAGCATCAGAGTCCTCATAGGCCTGGAAGGATTCTTCTTGGGTATCTGAATGCTCTGAATCCCCAGAGGCTTCATCTGAAGAGAGGTTGTCTGCCTGCTCAGTTCTAGGCCTTTTTTCTGCAGGCGGCTGAGAACCTCTGTCTGGGTGAGGCTGAGAACCCCTGATAAGAGAGATTAGATCTGCAGCAAGAGACATGATCTGTCTGTCAGAAGAAGGGACCTGAGTAGTAGGTTTAGGATGGGCCTTGGCTTGGCCGGCAGCCTTAGCACGTGCAAAGGCCTTGATGGACATGGATACCAGAGGCCTAGCTGCCCGACGTGCAGGGGTAACTTTGTCCACAGGAAAGGTGTCGGGTAGATCCAGAGCTTCAGTTTCTGGAGGAAAATCAACAACCGGCACCGGAGTAATCTCCGAGACCGAAGAACATGTTAACGCAGTGTCGTCGGCCTGGAGTGGTTGAATTACCGCTTCCGAAGAGACCGAAGCACTCGCGGAGGGCTTAGGCGTGGTATCGGTGGAAGATGCGGGCCGAGGATGTCAGTCCCGGTCCTTTCGTTTTTTGCTAGTTTGTGCTGTCGGTTGTTCCGACGGCATGATGTAAGCGTAGGATTCGGCAAAAAAGTCTTTGGCAAATTCTACCCAGCGCCTGAGAGTGCGCTTATTAAAGCAAGCACAGGCAGCACAGGCCAAGACGTCGTGGTTTGGGCCCAGGCAAGGGAGGCAGTAATAAAGGAAGTCCTTATGAGGTATTTGTTTACCACAAGACAAACAATTATTAACTTTTTCAATTTGTTCCGACATCGGCTGAGGCAAGAAAAAATGTTCCCCAACGGGGTACTTAGCTTTTAGATGACTTCGGTAACTGAAAACACAGGAGCTGACCGACCGGCACTTGCGAACTGCTTCTGCTTCGGGCACTGCGCGGCAAGAAAGACTGAAGAAGATGGCATCGGCTGATGCCTTTATACCCCAGCTGCTCTGACGTCGGGGAGGAGGCGACATCGGCCGACGCCGGACCCAGACTTTGGAATCTGGCCGACCGAAGGGCTGCCTGAGGCAGGACAACCCATATGTCAGAACTGCAGTTGCATTCTTGAAGGACATCCCACCTCAATAACAACCTGCGTGAAAGGTATTGCAGACCTAAGAAAGGAGAAAAGGAGGTGGAAGAACGTGTGGGAATGACGACTTCCAGAGGAAGATCACAAACTGAATTCCTATCGGTCTGTCCAGGCTTGGGAGAAGGAGGGTGGGACGCAAGAAAAAAGGCGAGAAGAAGACAACTAACATGGAACGTTATGGTAGGTACATAACTTCTTAATGTTAAGTTGTCTATCTCGACACCAGCCGAGGCCAGACCCAGACTTTGGAATCCGGCCGACCGAAGGGCTGCCTGAGGCCAGGACAACCCATTTGTTAGGACTGCAGATGCATCCTTGAAGGACATCAGTGGAACCAAAGTTGGCACGGTTTCTGGAGACCATGTCCAATTTGTAATGTGAAATGAAGGTATGAGGAGAAGCCCAGGTGGCTGCTGCACAAATGGAATCTATCGGCAGCCTATCCTGAAAAGCTACGGATGTAGCTAATGCCCTAGTTGAATGAGCTCTAGGTCTTGAAGGTAGTTTTTGATGTCTAATCTTATAGATGAAGGTAATTGTAGAGGTGAGCCATCTAGAGAGGGATACTTTAGTAACAGGAAGGCCCAATTTCCCTTCCGCATATGACAGAAACAGTTGCTCAGATTTCCTGAATTATTTAGTCCTGTCTAAGTAATATCTAAGTTGGCGATGAACATCCAGAAAATGTAGCTTCTGTTCCAACCTGTTTGAATAGTTAGGGAAAAAGACGGGGAGATCAATAATTTGGTTTAGGTTTGCTTGAGAGGAAACCTTAGGTAAAAAGGATGGATTAGTATGGAGGGATACCCTATCTTTGTGAAACACTAAGTAAGGAGGACGACTGCACAGAGCATGGAGTTCGGATACCCTTCTCGCTGAAGTTATAGCTACCAGAAAAAGTGTCTTCCAAGAAAGCAACTTCAGAGAACATGAAGCCGCCAGTTCGAAGGGGGGAAGGATTAAGGATGCCAGAACCAAGTTCAAATCCCATTGAGGCGGGGGATCTTTGATTGGAGGTTTGAGAAGAAATACGCCCTTAAAAGGCTTTACAGAGTTTGTGAGCCATGATGCTAGACTCCGAGACACCTACATGAAAATTAGATATGGCAGCCAGTTGAACTCTAATGGTAGATGCAGATGATCCTAAATGAAAGAG
Organism: Protopterus annectens; assembly: GCF_019279795.1. Classification (NCBI taxonomy): domain Eukaryota; kingdom Metazoa; phylum Chordata; order Ceratodontiformes; family Protopteridae; genus Protopterus; species Protopterus annectens. The sequence continues at coordinate 516,709,462 of NC_056737.1, forward strand.
CTCTGCTAGAAAGGCTAGAATACACTGGATAGGTGCAGTAAAGGGATCTATGTTTTTTGATGTTGCCCAAAAAGAGAAGCGTTTCCATTTGCTACTATAAATCTTCCGGGTAGAAGATTTATGAGAGGCTATCAAGATATCTAGGACCGAGCGAGATATTGAGGGAAGCCTGGCTAAGGTCGGAATCGGAGAAACCACGCTGTGAGGTTTAGAGAATGCAGAAATTGGTGCAGCTGACCCGATTGGTGGGTTAACAGATCTGGTACTGGGTCCAGATGGCAAGGCTGCTCCAAAAGGTAATGATGAAGAAACGGAAACCATATCTATCGAGGCCAGTAAGGGGCAATGAGGATCATTGTCACTCTCAAAGCGATGGCTTTCTGAATTAGTTGAGATATCAGTGGAAAAGGGGGAAAGGCATATAGAAGTCCCCGGGGCCAATCGTGGACTAGAGCGCCTCTGGTGGGATGGCCTGGTAACGGGAAGAGAGTGAAGAAGTCGTGACACTTACTGTTTTGGGGAGTAGCAAAAAGATCGCAGCAAGGGTGGCCCCATCTTAGGAATACTTCTTCTAGAACGGATTTCTTTAGAGACCACTCGTGGGGCATGAGAATTGCCCTGCTCAACTTGTCTGCAATCATGTTGGATTTCCCGGGAATGTGCGTTGCTATCAGAAAACGCTGAGAAGAGATCGCCCATTGCCAAAGTCTGAGGGCCTCTCGACATAAGGGGTATGATCTGGTTCTGCCTTGTTTGTTGATGTACCACACTACGGACATGTTGTCCGTCTGAATTGCAATAGTCCCAGTGGGAAGAGAGTCATGAAGGGCTTGCAACGCTAAAAGCACTGCTCTCATCTCTAAGACATTTATGTGCAAGTGGCACTCGAAAGGTTGCCACGTGCCTTGGACTGTCCTGCCCTGATAATGCCCCCCCCACCCGATCAGGGAGGCATCTGTTGTCAACGTGGCGACTGGGGGGGGGGGTGAAGGGTCTTCCTCGGAAAACCTGAGGTGATGTGATCCACCAAGACAGTTGATTCTTGCATGATTGAGTTATCAATATGGTATGGGACATCAGGAGCTGTTGGAAGGACCATTGAGTAAACAGCATCCATTGGAGGATCCTCATGTGGAAGCGAGCTAAAGGGAGAAGGGGAATAGCTGCTGCCATGAGTCCTAACACCTTCAAAACTAGTCTGGCTTTGACTTTGTTGCATTGTAAGAGAAGGGAAACTTGTTTCCGAATGTCTGACACTCTCTGCTCTGTGAGTCTGGCTGAAAAATTGAGTGTGTCTAAGGTGGCTCCTATAAAGGTAATAGATTGACAAGGCGACAAGGCAGATTTTTCGAAATTTATTGAAATGCCTAGAGCTTGGCAAGTTTTGATGGTGAAGTCCCTGGATAGAAGAAGCTGATGTCTGGTGGTGGCAGTAAGGAGCCAGTCGTCTAAATATGGAAACACCTGGAAACCTTGACGTCTCAAGTGAGCCGCGACCACTGCCATGCATTTGGTAAACACATGGGGGGCTGTAGTGAGACCAAAGGGCAGGGCTCTGAACTGTTAGTGACTGGCTCCCAGCCTGAAGTGGAGAAATCTTCTGGAGCATCTGTTCATCTTGATGTGGTAGTACGCGTCCTGAAGATCTATCGAGCACATCCAATTGTCCTGACCCAAGAAGGGTAGAATGGATTGTAGCGTGACCATCCGGAATTTTGTTTTCCTGACATACTTGTTTAAGTTGCTGAGATCCAGTATGGGTCTCCAGTCCCCTGTTTTCTTTGGTACCAAAAAGAATTTGGAGTAGATTCCGGATCCTTGCTGGTCTGCTGGGACTGATTGGATAGCTCTTTTTGATAGCAGCTTTGAAATTTCTAATGCTGCTTGTTCCCTTATACTGGGTGGAACGTCTGGAAGGGATCCTTTGGGTTGGGATGGGATGTGAATAAAGGGAATTTTGTAACCCTCGGATATGATCGACTGTACCCATTTGTCTCGAGTAAGGGAAAGCCAGGCTTTTGGGTACAGGGATAACCTTCCCCCGACTGCCTCCGAAGGTGGACAGCCGGGCAGCCCCTCAGGGATGCTGAAAGGGTTTATCAGAGAACGTTTCTCTGCTACCCTGGTTTTGCGGACCTCCTCTGCCTCTAGGGCGGCATCTATTATTATTCCCCCCTCTGCCTCTAGAGGGGAATCGACCTTGTGCGTCAGATGAGACTCCATGGGATTGTTTACGGAACCACATCTTTTCTCCCCTCTGACCTTTGGGATAGGGTCTAGAAGGGGTAGAAAAATGGACTCCTATGGCAGAGAGAGTCTTACCTTCTACCTCACACCTGGTCAATGTATCCTTCACCTGTGGACCAAACAAGGATGATCCATCAAAGGGAGAATTGGTGAAGGACACCTTGAAAGGGTCCGCTAAGTCGCACAGCCGCATCCAGGCATGACGTGGTAAGGCAACACCTGTGCCTGCGGCTCTACTCGCCCCATCCGCAGCATATGAGATAAGCCGCATGGAGGAGTTAACGATGGAATTCAGGGTTGCCAACTGGGAGTTCATTCTGTCTTGGAACCCCTCAGCTGTAGGATCCTTTATCACTTCACTCATATCCTTGAGTAAATCTCTCTGGAGACGAGTGAAGTGGCATAAGTAGTTCAGCGACCGCATTGAAAAGGTCGCTGATGAGAACATCCGCTTACCGTACCTGTCCATGGTCCTAGATTCCTTATTAGGAGGATGGACAGGAACCAAAGGATCGGCTAACTCCTTCTTAGTGGCCGCAGCCACCATCATGGCATCAATGGGGACACCTTTGGATAAAAAATCTTTATCTGTAGGGGCAGTAATAAACTTAGATGGCCTCCTCGGGGTGGGTTCCACTGAATCAGGAGCTGCCAGGCCTTCCTTGCCACTACTTCCATAAGGGGGTCAAAGGGAGGGGACACCCAGGAGGTAGAAGGGCGAGAGCCAAATGCCTCAAGATACACTGACTCATCCTCCGAAGGGTTAAGGGCTGTTCAGTTCCCCCTCTGTTTCAGGATCTCAAGGATGTCAGCAAAGGAGACATCCTCAGAGGGGGATCGAGGGGAACCTTCAGATTCCTCTAAGTCAGTGTCAGAGGTGATAGACTCAGGGGAGTCAATGTGCTTCCTCTTGCACTGCCTCTTCCTAGGGGGATCTCCTACCGGGTCAGGAGAGGCCTCGGAAGAGGAGGAAATTCCCAATGGGGAAACTTGAGGAGTTGGCTCTCTGCGGTCTAATGCAAGGGGGTGGGTAGAAATCACCGCAGGCACTCAAGATGGAGGGGCCGACCCTGGTTCTAGCACGCTCCACATGACCTCGAAGGCACCCCTATCAGGCAAGGCCGGAGGTCCCCGTTCCGAAGAGACGAGGACCCCCCCCGGCACTGACAGGGACGGCTCCGAGGCCGATGTCGGAGCTGAACTCGCCAGCGCCGAAGCCCCGAGAGGGAGAGCGGGGTCGGACAAGGGTCCGATGCCACTCGCCCCCTCGGAGCCAACGAGGGAAGCTCGGCGCCGAGATCCCTCCAAGGAGGAGATCGGAGCAGACAATGGAGCCAAAAGGGAAGGTATCGGATCCGACGCACCGGCAGTCATGGCTCCGACGAGACCTGGCTCCGAACTCAAAGGAGTCGGAGGAGGAATACATTGGGGAACAGAAATAGCCACTGACTGCTGAGTCTGGCTATGCAGCATTTGGGCCAGTGCCTCGGACTTGAGAAGTCTACTCACTACCCTTTGCAAATCATGGTCAGATAGCCTGGAAGACTGTGAGGAATGTGTTCTATGGCTCCGTTCAGAAAGAAGAGGAGATCCTGGTGCCGAGTGCACGGAGCCGATAGAGGGGGATCTAGATCTCTTCCTAGAAGGTTGCTCCGATAAAAGTATCAGAGCCAACGGAGTTATATCAACCTTGGCCGGAGCCGAAGTAACAGTATGAGGCTTGGAAACATCGGCTCCGGCCGGAGCCGATGTCGAAGCAGACTTTACATTTCCAGAAGTCGACTCAGAAACCGGAGCCGACTGTTTGGAAGTTTTAGAAGGCTTCCCTCACACAGACTGAGTCGGGGGGCCTTCAGGCTTTAATAAGCCACACAAGATTAATTTATTCTTGTGTTCCTGCAGGACTCTAGGGCTAAAACCATGGCAAACAGCACAAGAGTCCTGCAGGTGCAAAGGTCCCAGGCAATACACACAAGAAGTGTGACCATCTGTCAGAGACATTTTCTGACAGCACGAGTCACACTTCTTGAAGCCTGAGACCTTAGATTCCTTAGACATAATAAAAGGTCCAAGAAAACACACACAGACACACACACAGGCCTTAATTAAAAATAAAATACCAGTCACACAAGGGGACTAGAAGGGGCCTAAGGCCTAAAACTAAAGGGGAATAAATGAGGGAAATAAGGGCAACAAAGTTGTCGAACAAGGAAAAAGGGGATTTAAAACTAAAGGTTTCAGTAAAAACAGGGTACTAGGGGTCTAAGAATTGAAAATTTAGAATTAAATTATTCACTAACCTGCCAGAGCCGGTAGAAAAGCACCTTGTCAGCTAAGCGGCAAACGAGATCTGAGTAGTTACCGCCTAGCATTGTGGGATATAGGGGAGCCTCGAGCCGGTGGAATCAGCTTTCGAGCTTTAGTATTGGCCGAGTCGGAGCCAAGGATCGGCTCCGAACTCATCCAGCAAGAATGAAGGTGAGATAGACAACTTAACATTGTACTTTACACCTCATTTAGAGGAGCTCCTTCTACAGGAACTTGGCATTTCCTATTTCTCTCTCTCATCAGATGAATACAATAAAGGAAAAAGAAAAATATAATAATGTTGTATGTGAATAATGGTGTGTTACTGACCTCCTTCCAAAGTCAATGCTGCCGTTGTATGGATGCAATGGTGCGTTACTGACCTTTCAGGGTTAGTGTACTACAGTACAGTTTAGTGGTGAGTTACTGATCTGTTTCAAAGGTTAGTGTTGCTATAGTACGGGTGTAACTGTGAGTCACTTGACTTCATTCAGGGTTATTAGTACTATAGTACTGGTGTATTCATGAGTTACTGACCTCCATCCAAGGTTAGCAGCGCTATAATGTGAGTGTAATGGTGAGCTACTGACCTCTTTCCTAGCTTAGTAGTAGTACAGTACAGGTGTTATTGGGAATTATTGACCTCCAGCCATGGTTAGTTGAAGTACAGGATGGGTGTAATGGTGAGTTACTAACCTCTTTTCAGGGTTAGTAGTATACAGTATGGATGTACTGGTTAGCTACTGACCTCCATCCAGGGTTAGCAGCAGTACAGCATGGGTGTACTGGTGTGTTACTAACCTCCATACAGGGTTAGTGATAGTACAATATGAGTTAATGATCTTTTTCCATGGTTAGAAGTACAGTATGGATGTACTGGTGAGTAGGGTTAGTAGCAGTAGTACAGTAAGGTGTACACTAGAGTAGCTGATCTTCTTCCATGTTTAGTACAATACTACAGGTGTACGTGTGAGTTACTGACCTCCTGTCAGTGTTAATAGTAGTGTAGTATGGGTGTAATGGTGAGTTACTGACTTCCTTCCAAGGTCAAAAGTACTATGGTATGGGTATAATAGTGAGTTACTGACATCCTTCCAGGGTTAGTAGTAATAAAGTAGGGGTGTAATGGTGAGTTACTAACCTCCTTCTAGAGTTAGCACTACTTTAGTACAGGTGTACAGTTGAGTTACTGAACTCCTTAATATAGAGCAAATAGACTGTAGTGGGAGCAGACAAACCCAAAAGGTATAAAATTGAAAACAAAATAAGACATCAAAATGCAGAGAGTAAAACAATTTTTAATAAATAAACATACAAAAAAAAACAAATAAATTTAGGTTAGCACTTTCACAGTTGCCTGCTTCTTCAGACCTTAATAAGAACAACAGTTACTAAAAGTTCTTTAAATACTCTATACATCCAATAAAAACAAACATAATTAATGAGGCAAACCTCTTTTCTTTAAAATAGGTTTTAAGCAAACAGCACTATTCAAACCTGGTGGAGCATATGCCTTAAAGTCAACAATCCATTTTAGCTCAATAGATTCTGTCTCATTATGTACGTCACCTTCTCTTAGACTGTCATTAACCTTTTGTAAAACCAAGAATTTAAAACTATGGTTTCCCTCAGCTTCAGACACATGCTTGGCCAGTGCATTAGTTAATTTATTGTTGCATACGTCACTTAAATGCTCTAGCACACTTTCCTTCGACATATGATTAGTCTTACCTATGTAAAAACAATCACATAGGTTGCACCTAGCCATGTAAACTATGTTTTTGGTTAAACAATCTGCATAGAAAGATAACTCTATTGATTTCATAGCCACTGGGTGTATGACCATACAAGCTGACCAGATATTAGGGCAGGCGATGCAAATCCTGCATGCATATGTGCCCTTATGCTGCAAAGTGAACTGCCCATAAGACCTATTATGCTTGTAACGCAGACGCTGCTTCAAGTTCTTACCATTTTACAGCAAAATTTAGGGGTAGATTCTATTACCCTGCTTATTTTAGGATCTGTCAATAAAATAGGCCAAATCCTCTTGACAATCTCACATATTCTACTGACCTCCAGAGTAAGTCAAACACATTCTGTTCACTGCCATAGTATCCACAACCTTTTTACTCTCTGGGGTTACAGAAGATAGGTCAGAAAAGAAAGGTTTAGTTTTATTCCATTCCAACTTACTAACTTCTTCTATAGTTCTCTCTATTTCTCCAATTTTCTAAGTCCTGTCCACAAGATCTATACAATGTGCATCAAGCGCCTCCTTTAGTGGTTCAGGCTCTGTATACAATCTTTTACACCTAAGTACCTGATTTTTCACTACATTTCTAGTAGTATGTTTAAGGTGCATACTAGAACAGTGCAGTATGTTATTCTTCCTGCATTTTTTTATATACTGCTTAGCTGACAAACTGACAAGCATATTCTTGCTAACTGTGACATCAAGAAAATCAATGGTTTCTAGAGAAAGTGCAAACAAAAAGACAGATAGGTGGTGGTACCCCCCAGATAATGCACAAATCTTTTGTGATCTTTCTCGTTGCCATGCCAAATGAAAAAAAAATGCCATCCACAAAACGTTTATAAAAGGTGACATGACTTAAACATGTCACTGCTACAGACTGACTCTTTTTCCTAATTGGCAAGAACTAAATGACATGCTGTGTCCATAGCTGCTACTACTATTTGAGAAAAATATTCAGATTCATAGAGAAACACATTGTCATACAAGATCAAATCTAATAGGGCACAGATCATGTTGATCTTAGAGTTGGGGTAACCACTTTCCTTAATCAAAAACTGTCTCACATTTTCAACCCCATCTTCATTCGGAATAACTGTGAATAAAGAATTCACATCTAGGGTAACAAAAAAACATACCTCTGATTTCATTTACATCCCTATGCTTAGCCCATATATAAAGCTGTTCCAAAAATTGCTTACTGTCCCTTAAAACAGTCTCCACTTTGATCAAGATACGCAAGTTCTTTCTCAACATATATGGACATTGGCTCAGTAAGCCACCCTCTCCCAGACACAACAGGTCTAAGGGGAGGGCTCAATGGATCTTTATGCACTTTTGGAAGACCATATATATCACCGGTATGGTGGGATGCTCAACAGAAAAATATGTATACAAAGCATAGTCTATTTGATCTATTTGATCTCCTGCCTGATAGGGAGTGCCTTCTCCAAAGAAAAATGCAGAATGTTGGGTATTATTCCTGCCTTGGTCAGTTAAACTAAGATCACTATTTAGTAAGGGCTTATTTAAAACTTTAGGTCTCACTGCTGGATCATTAATTACTGCAGTCTGAACATTAATTAACTCACAATCTAAACTAGTTGAATTAACTTACACATGGCGACTGTTATTAACATCAACATTTACAGAGGGTGACATACTTGTATCCAATATAGATAAGTTATAAGAACTAGTATTAACAAGTGTATAGTAACTGTTTAGTAACTGTTGTTCTTATTAAGGTCTGAAGAAGCAGGCAACTGTAAAAGCACTGACTTAATTTTATTTTTTTTTTGTATGTTTATTTATTAAAATTGTTTTTGCTCTCAGCATTTTGATGCCTTATTTTGTTTTCAGTTTTACTGAACTCCTTCCAAGGTTAGCATTACTTCAAAACCATTGTACTGGGGAGTTACAGTCTTCCTTCATGGGTTAGTCATATAGGAACGGTGTAATGGTGAGTTACTGACATTCTTCAAAGGTTACCAGTAGAATAGTAAGGGTATAATGGTGAATTACTGACCTCTTTCCATGATTAGTAGCAGTATATTATACATGTACTGGCAAGCTAGTCACTTCCTTTCAAGGTTATATTAGTATTGTACGAATGTATTCATGAGATACTGACCTCCTCTCAGAATTAGGAGTAATATAGTACGGGTGCACTGGTGAGTTACTGAATACCTTCCAATGTTAGCACAATTATAATATAGGTGCACTGGTGAGTAATTGTCCTCCTTTAAGGGTTAGTAATAGTATAGTACTGGAGAGTTATTGATCTCCTTCCAGTAACTCACCTCTACATCTGTACTATTGTACTAACACTGGAAGAGGTCAGTAACTCACCAATACTGGTGTACTGGTGAGTTACTGTCCTCCTTCCAGGGTTAGTACAACAGTACAGGTGTAGAGGTGAGTTAATGACCCCTATCTAGGGTTAGTAGTACTACAGTACAGGTTTACTGGTGAGTTACTGACCTCCTTACAGGGTTAAGTGGTACGACAGCATGGGTGCAATGATTGGTTACTGACCTCCTGCCAGCGTTAGAACTACAGAACAGGTGTACTGTTGAGATACTGACCTTCCAGGTTTAGTAGTCATACAGTACAGGTGTAATGATGAGTTACTCACGTCCTTCCTGGGTAAGTAATAGTATATGACCAGTGTAATTATGTGTTAATGACCTCCTTCCAGAGTTGAGATGAGGGTGCACTGATGAGCTGCTGACCTCCTTCCAGGGTTAGCTTATTGTGCAGGTGTAATTGTGGTTTACTGAACATCTTTCAGGTACAGTAGTACTACAGTACAGGTGTAATGGTGACTTACTGACCACCTTCTAGGGTTAGCAATATTATGGGATGGTTGTAATGATGAGTTACTAACCTCCTTCCAGAATTAGTAGTAGTTTAGTACTGGTGTAATGGTAATTTACTAATATCCTTTCAGGGTTAGTAGTACTACAGTACAGGTATATTGGCAAGTTATTGACTTCCTTCCAAGGGTAGTGTCACTATAAGATGGGTGCAATCGTGAGTTACCTCTTCTGGAGTTAACAGCATTATAGGATGAGTGTAATTGTGGATTTCAGGCCTCCTTCCAGGGTTAGTAATAGAAGTATAGGAGAGCTATAATGGTGAGTTACTGACCTCCATCCAGGGTTAACAGTAGAATAGTATATGTGTAATGGGGAGTACATGACCTCCGTTTGGGGTTACTAGTATAGTGAGAGTATAATGGCAAGTTTTTGACCTCTTTCTATGCTTAGTAGTATAGTACGGGTGTACTGATGAGATACTTACCTCCTTCCAAAATAAGTATAGTACAAGTGAATAACTGACCTTCTTACAGTGTTTGTAGTAGTATATTTCAGGTGTACTGGGGAGTTGCTGATCACCTTCTAGGCTTAGTAATAGTATTGCACAGGTGTCCTGGTGAGTTACTGACCTTCTTGGGTTAGTAATAATATAAATTAGATGTACTGGTGAGTTAGTGAACTCCATCTACAGTTTGTACCAATATAGTTTGTTGTACTGATAAGATACTTGTCTCCTTCCTGGGTTAGTAGTAGTAGTAGTAGTAGTAGCAGCATACAACAGGTGTTATGCTGAGTTACAGACATCCTTCTTGGAACAGTAGTAGTATAGTACGGCTATAATTGTGAGTTACTTATCTCCTTCCATTGTTGGTAGTAGTACAGTATGTGTGTAATGCTCGGTTACTATCCTCCTTCCAGGGTTAGTAGCAGTATGGTATGACAATACTGGTGAAATACTGACCTTCTTCTAGGGTTAGTGTTACTATAGTATGGGTGTACTGGTAAGTTACTGACCTCCTTCCAAGTTTAGTACTACTATAGTATGGGTGTACTGTTGAGTTACTGACCTTCCAGGGTTAGTTTTACTACAGTACAGGTGTACTGATTTAACAACCTCCTTCCAGGGTTAGTAGTAGTATAGTACAGGTGTAATAGTGAGTTACTGACCTCCTTACAGAGTCAGTAGTAGTAAAGTATGGACATAGTGATAAGACACTGACCTCCTTCCAGGTTAAGCAGTAGTACAGTAAGGATGTACAAAAGTACAGATGTACAGGTGAGGTATTATCCACTGTCCAGAGTTAGTATTACTACAGTATAGGTGGTACTGGTGAACTTGTAGTACTATAGTAGTTTGGTTAGTGACCTACTGTCAGAGTTAGTATTACTATAGAATGGCTGTACTGTTGAGATACTGATCTCCTTCCAGGTGTAGTAGTAGTAATAGTAGTAGTACAACATGGGTATAATAGTGAGTTACTAACCTCCTTCCAGGATTAGCTGTAGTACAGGAATGGTGTAATTTTGAGTTATAGACCTCCTTCCAGGGATAGCAGTACTATTGGATGGGTTTAATGGTGAGTTATTGATCTCCTTCCAGGCTTAGTAGTAGTATAGTCTAGATACATTAGTGAGTTACTGACAACCTTCCAGGCTTAGTAGTATAATGTGGGTTACTGATCTCATTGAATGATTAGTAGTAGAGTAGTATTCAGAGTGTACTGGTAAGCAACTGACTTCCTTCCAAGGGTAGTAGTATAGTATGGGTGCAATGGTGAGTTACTGGCCTCCTTCCTGCATCAGTAGCTGTAGTATAGTAAGTGTGCACTGGTGAGTAAATGAACTTCTTCCAGAGAGCATAGTACTGGTGAGTTATGACCTTCTTCCAGGCTTAGTACTATTATTGTATGGATGTAGTGGGTGAGTTATTAACCTTCTGGGGTTAATAATAGTATAGCATAGATATACTGGTGAGTTAATTAACTCCTTCCTGGGTTAGCAATATTACAGTACAGGTGTAATGCTGAGTTACTCGTCTCCTCTCCTTCCTGGGATAGTAGTATTAATACAGTATGGGTATAACTGTAAATTATTACTCTCCTTCCAGTATTAGTAGCAGTAATATACAAAATGGTAATGATGAGTTATCAACCAGCTCCAGAATTAGTAGCAGTTGAGTACATGTGTAATGGTGACTTACTGACCTCCTGCCAGGGTTAGGGTTACTATAATAGGGATGTACTGGTGGGACACTGATTTCCTATCCAAGTTTAGTAGTACTACAGTACAGTTGTACTGGTGAGTTAATTATCTCCTTCCAGTCTTAGTAGTACTGTAGTAAAGGTGTATTGCTGAGTTCCTGACCATCATTGAAAGTTAGCAGTATTCTAGTATAGGTGTAATGGTGAGTTACTGACTTCTTTCCAAGGTCAGTAGTACTATAGTACAGCAGTAATAGTGAGTGACTTGACTTCTTCCTTGTGTTAGTGTTACTGTAGCATGGGTGTAATGGTGAGTTACTGACCTACGTCTGGGGTTAGCAGCAGTATAGGATGGATATAATGTTGATTTACTGACCACCTTCTGGTGTTAATAGTAGTACAGGATGGGTGTTATGGTGAGTTACTAACCTCATTCTAGTGCTAGTCGGAGTGTAGTATGTTATAATGGCAAAGTCCTGACTTCCTCCTGGTGTTAGCTGGAGAGTAGTTTGGGTGTAATAGAGAGTTATTTACCTTCTCCTAGGGAAGTGGTAGCAGTTTAGTATGAGTGTAATACTAAGTTACTGACCTCCTTCCAGGGTTAACAGTAGTATAGTATAGTATGGGTGTAATGTTGAGTTACTGATCTCCTTCCTGGGTTAGTAGTAGTATAGTTCAGGTGTACTGGTGAATTACTGACCTCCTTCCAGGGTTAGCAGTAGTACAGTTTTGGTGAGCTACTGACCTCCTTCCAGGGTTAGTAGCACTATTGTACAGGTGTGCCAGTGAGTTACTGACCCCCTTCCAGTGGTAGTAGTACAGTTTTATGCATGTACTGTAAAATACTGACCTCCTGCCAGGGTCGGTAGTACTACAGTACTGTTCAAATTCTGAGATACTGTCATTCTTACACTGTTTATAATACTACAGCATGGGTGAAATGTTGATTTACTGACCTCCTTCCAGGGTTAGCACTATTATTTTAAAGATGTACTAGTGAGTAACTGACCTCCTTTCATGGTTAGTACTACTACAGTATGGCTGTACTGGTGAGTTACTGACTACTTTCCAAGGTTAGCACTACTGTATTGGTGTGATTGTGAGTTACCTCCATCCACAGACAGTAATACTATAGTATGGGGTTAATGATAAGTTACTCACTACCTCCTAGGGCAAGAAGTAGAGATAAGGGTGTAATGATGAGTTACTGACCTCCTCCACAATTAGTTCTAGTATAATATGGGTGTAATAATGAGTTATTAACGTCCATCCAAGGTTAGTAGTATAACAGTACGGGTGCAACAGTAAGTTACCTAGCTCACTCTACAGTTAAGACTAGTACAGAATGGATGTAATTGTGTGTTTCTGACCATCTTCCAGAGTTAGTCATAGATGTGCAGAGAAGCGGTGTAATGGTGAATTACTGACCTCCATCCAGGGTTAGTAGCACAGTACAGGTGTAATGGTTCATAGGTTGGTGCTAGGCTATCGGCCCTAGGGCCTATACAAGCCTAGCCATAACAATTACCTGGCAATTTCTTCCCACAATATTTACTTCCCTTACTTTACTTCCCTTGGTGACTTACTGACCTCTTCCAGGGTTAGTAGTAGTAGTATAGTATGGATGTAATGGTAAGCTACTGGTCTTCTTTCAGGGTTAGCAGTATAGAAAGAGTGTAATGGTGAGTTTTTGATCTCCTTACATGATTAACAGTAGTATACTATGGGTGTAATAGTGAGTTATCGATCTTCTTCTAGCATTAGTAGTAGCATAGTACAGGTGAGTTACTGACCTCCTGCCCACATTAGCAGTAGTATAGTATGGGTGTATGTCCGAGTTAATAACCTCCGTTCAGGGTTAATGTACTACAGCATGGCTGACATTACCTTCTTCAATGGTTAGTGTTGCTATAGAACTGGTGTAATTGTAAGTTACTGATCTCCTTCCATTAGGACATGTGTAATGGTGAGTTACTGACATCCTTCCAGGATTCGTAGTACTACAGTATGGATGTAATGGTAAGTTACCGACCTCCTTCCATGGTTAGTAGTACTACAGCACAGGTGTAATGGTGAGTTATGATCTCCTTCCTGGATTAGTTGTAGTACAGGTTTAAGAGTGAGTTACTGATCTTTTTCGAGGATTATTTGTAACACAGTGCAGGTTTAATGGGGAGTTACTGACCTCCTTACTGCGTTAGTATTAGTACAATGCCAGTGTAGTAGGGAGTTACTGACCTCCTTCCAGGATTAATAGTAGTATAGTATGGGTATAATGGTGAGTTACTGACCTTTTTCCAGGGCTACTAGCAGTACAGGATGGGTGCAATGGTGAGTTACTGATCTCCTTCTGTGGTTAGTTGTAGTGCAATATAGATGCAATGGAAAGTTTCTAACCTCCTGCAAGGGTCAGTACTAGTGCACCATGGGTGTAATTGCAATTTACCAAACTTCTACTGGGGTTAGTAGTAGTGTAAAATATGTGCAATTGTAAGTTAGTGACCTCCTTCCAGGGTTAGTAGTAGTGTAGTATGGGTGTAATGGCAAGTTACTGACCTTATTCCAGAGTTAGCAGTAGTACAGTACAGGTGACATTGTAAGTTACTGACCTCCTTATGAGGTAAGTAGTAGTATAGTACAGATGTAATGGTAAGTTACTAAACACCTATCAGCATCCGTAGTAGTAAAGTATGGATGTACTGGTGAGGTACTTACCTCCTTCCAGGGTTAACAGTAGTACAGTATATGCATACTGGTGAGTTAATTACCTCCTTCCAGGGCCAATAGTACTGTAGTACAGGAGTAATGTGAGTTACTGACTTCTTTCCAGGGTTAGCAGTACTCTAGTATAGGTGTATGCTGAGTTAATGAGCTCCTTACAGGGTTAGTGTTACTACTGTATGGGTGTAATGGTGAGTTACTAACCTCCTTACAGGTTTTGTGTTACCATAGTACAGGTATAAATGTGAGTTACTGACCTCCTTCTATTGTTAGTAGTAGTAGAAGTATAATACATGTGTAATGGTGAGTTACTGACTTCCTTCCAGGATTAGTAGTAGTATAGGACGACAGTACTAGTGAGTTACTAACCTCCATCCAGAGTTAGCAGCAGTACAGCATGGGTGTACTGGTGTGTTACTGACCTCCTTCCAGGTTTAGTAGTACTGTAGTAAGGATGTACTAGTCTGTAACTGACCTCCTTCCAGGGTTAGTACTACTGTAGTGCATTTATAATGGTGAGTCACTGTCTTCCTTCCAGGGTTAGTGTTACTAAAGGACAGGTGTTCTGGTGAGTTACTGACCTTCTTCCATATTTAGTAGTACTCTAGTACAGTTATAGTAGTGAGTTACGGACCTCCTTCTAGGGCTGTAAGTACTTTAGTGTAGGCATAATGGTGAGTCACTGACCCACTTACAGTGTTAGTAATATTACACTACAGGAGTAATGGTAAGTTACTGACCTCTTCTATGAGTGTAAGTTTGAGGTAATACTATACTACTACTTACCCCATAAGGAGGTCAATAACTTACAATCACAGCATCTGGCATTGTACTTGTGGTAGTGAATTTGCCGGGTCTATATCAGAACACTGAAAGTTCATACTTTCGAATGTTCTTACATCGACCCCTATTCAGCGAATGCTGAAAATAGCGAAATGACAGATAACCAAATTTTTTCCTAAGGAAAGAATTCAGTTGTCCGTTTCTGTCGTTTTGCTATTTTCAGCACTGTGGTGGAAAGTTACAGGTCGGGTTCAGGTAAGTGTGCGATTGGGCATGGGTTAGGTGAGTTAGGGTGCGAGGGAAGTATGTGTGCGATTATGTGGACGCGAGGGTTAGGGCGGGTTAGGTGAGTTAGGGTTAGGGCACGGGTGAGGTGAGTGTGCAATAGTGACAGATCTTAGGGTTTGGGTTAAGGTAAGTGGATAGTTAGTGGTGTTTGTACAGTTTAGTGTAGGGTTAGCTGTAAGATTTTGGGTGTATGTGTGTGTGGATTGCTGTTTGTTTGGTGTGCTTGTGTTGTGTGCATGTGTTTTGGAACAGCAAATTTTTTCCCTAGGAAAAAACTTGCTGTTCTGAATGTTCAATGTTGTCAGCGTTCACTGATTAAGGGTCGATTTAAGAACATTCAAAAATGTGAACTTTTGGTGTTCTGATATAGGCCCAATTTGCCAGGGTCTGATATTAGGATTCAGTCTAATAAGGGATTTGATGTCTTGCTGTAATTTGTGGGGGGTATTAATTAGTTGTGTGAAACCATATACATTTATGCTAGATGTAGGGGGGAGTTAGAGGTTATTGTCCAACCAAATGATATTGACATAACCTACTAGTAGTTTTCTAGTGGAATTGTTATGGATATCCAATGTAGGATATCTTCCAATGTAGTTGTATTGTTGCCAGGAGGGATGAAAAGGACAGTAGTACATATTTGTTTATTTTTTTTATTATTTTCAGGAAAGTTTTAAGAAGCTCAACTGAATTGAATATCATATTGGTTTGTTGTAGGGGGAAATATTAAAGTAATACTACCACCTTTCCCCATTATACAGTTATTATGGATGATATTGTAGCTGGGGGATGTCATTTGTACTGGGTTTAAGCCAAGATTTGGTTATAGCAAGAATATCAAGTTTATGTTGGGTAAGCCAGACATGTAGTTCAGTAGTTTTATTTCTTATGCTTCTAATATATATTGTGGCAAAAGCTAGATTACAGGGGTTGGGAAATTTGTCTTTATACGGTTAGAGTATTGTGGGGGAAGAGAATTATCTTGATCTTCGTTTTGATTGGAAGGGCCAGCGTTAGGCTGAATGTCTCCTCCAAGGAGGATTTTAGTATAGGAGGGTATTATTGATTCATGTTTTTTGGGGAGCATTTTTCCACTCAAACTCCATTTCAACTCAAATCAAATTAAAATTATCGGTCTGTATTGTGGTAAACGTGCGAAACGTCATTAACTAGTTTTGGTGCAATGTGTGGAGAGTTTAGGGTGGAAGTATAGATAGCTGGTTGGGACAGAGTTGGAGAGATGTTGAGTGCTATTACTGAGTCATAGTAGAATGAGAGATAGCTCAGTAGGAGGAGAACAGAGGATAAGGTGAGTAGTAACATGACTAAGCAAAAGGAACTGTATTTTATTGATGGCAAGTAGTGGGGAAGTAGAAATCAAGAAGCTAGCAGGAAGTTGCAAGGCTGTATGATATTTAGTGGTGATGGAGTCTGAAAGCTGGTAAAGGATGAGTAGGAAGGACATATTTTCCTTGAAGAAAGCAAGTTAGGTTGCCCAGGTAACTTTTCTTATATTTCTGAAAAGTGAGGAGTAGAACAGTTTGAAACAATAGAGTATGATGATGTAGTTAAGCTAGGAAATAGTGAGGGCTTATTGGGGGAAAATAGATTAAATATAGAATAATAGATGGGTACTGTTTGGGAGGGGCCCAATTATGAATGGATTTAGTGCAAAGCAGTATGGGAGGGAGGTTGCTGGGAATGATGCTAAATGTAAAATGGAAGTTGGAAAATAGAAATAGGTGTGATTGTATGATAGTCGTAAGGTTGTTTGGGGAGGGTTAGGGAATGGATGTCAATGGTGAAATATGTATGTGGGAAATACAGTGGTACAGTAAGGAGGAGTAGGGTAGGGGGAGCATAACGGGCTTCCTACCGTCAAGGTCAGTTGTTACAGAGGATTCACTTTATAGCTAGTACATAGAAATTAACAAGAAGGCTCAAAGAAGAACTGGTCTTCTTTCATTTACTGAAAGTAGTGTAATCTGTGGGTCAAGAGAAGGAGTAGCATTTAGTAAGTGGTCTATTAAGCCAAGGACTACTCCTTTGGAGGCAGTATCACAGCCACTTTCCACCAGTGGTTAGGCAGATATTTTACTACTTAAAGTTAATTCACATGTATTTTACTACTTAAAGTTAATTCACAGCAAGGCTGTTTCATGTTAAACTTGCTTACATTGCACAATGATGTTGGGCCTTATGGCAGAGCTCTATTGCAGTATACGGGTCAGGACTGGATGTAGTAATCACACACAAGGTAAGAAAAGAGAAAACTCTACTAAACTGTAATATTATATTGAAACAGTAAAGTTAATACTTATTTTCAGAGATGTAGGAAGGACCATGGTGAATCAGATCAAGATAATATGGGGTATTGTAAAAGTAGACAGAGATAGTAAGAAAGTTTATGACTGTATGTCAAAACTGGTTTAGTGGGACGTATAAGACTAGAGAATCTCAGTGATAACACTGTATAGAGCAAATTATCATAACATAGCATTACACTGATAAGCACGGTGTAAAACCATTGCTTAGTAAACATTCATTGGATTACCAGTACATCAAAAGTGTGTTATATATACCAAAATGCAAGCAACTGACATTTTATACATTCTTTTGAAGGGCACAGTCTTAGAACAAATAGAAATCTAATAACGCATGGCACATACCTGCACTGTGAAGGAAGATGAGACTGACTGGAAGTGGAGACTAAAGTGAGCCTTCATGCCCTTCGGTTTCTTTACTGAACTTTAAATAGGAACAAAATGGCAACAGTAGAATTGTTGGAACAAAAGCATATTGGGAAATTGTGGTAAAGAGCCGAATTGTTTGAACTAAAGAATATTTTGAAGTTGTGGTAAGGGTCCAGTGGGTCTTAATAGCAAAGGTACTGTAATAAAAATATTCTTTTAAACAGAGGTTCAAGAGAACAATACCAGTAATTGTTAAGAGGTGGATGTGTCAAGTGAAGCTGTAGGATTTGCTTATTCTTGTTTGTTTACTACTAATGTCTGACTGGGCCCTCAGGGTACCCATTGTCAGTGAAGGCCCAGGTAAAAAGCTTCAGATTACATCAGAAAAGCATTCTACAAGTAATATGCAGTACAAAATTATTGGAAAAGACATTTTAAATTACAAAGTCATATAGCATATTATATTACAATGTAAAACGGTACTAAACCTCTTTGTTTACAAATATACAGCAGAAAACATTTTACAATATGAATAGTGAGGATAAAGGAACTGGATAGGAGATGTTAAGATATGTTGTGTCTATACATATATAAAACTCTGGAGAAGCAGTAGAATAAAATGAGATTATCAGAATTGTGGTATACAACAGCGATACTGTTACAATTATGTAGGAGAGATCAGAAAATAGTTCAGCTTGGACAAGAATCAGATTACATGACAAGTAGTCATTATAAGAAAGTCAAATAAGAAAGATTGAGTGGACTGGGAAAAATAGCAGGGATATCTATGGTAGGGAAAGGGGAATTTTTCAGTAGGGAGAGTTTAGCCTGGATTGTAGCAACAGCAGAGCCAGCAGGTAAATAGTAATTCTTTGAGTGCGTTTAATAGCATGGAATTTAGTTTGTTCTGATGGCTAAATGTAATGCATTACAAGTTTTGGCTATGGAGTACAGGGTTTGCCTTGCACTTTTGTTAGGTTTGTGAATACAGAGGAGTTCATCTTCTAAATGAATAGGTCTGTTTAAGTGGTAGCTAAGGAGAAGAGATTTCAGGCAGGACAGGCTGATGGGTTGTGTACAATTTTATATACAGTAAATAGTTGTACATAAGTTATATGATTGGGAAGTTCAAGCCACTTTAGTGGTTTAAGTGGTAAGCAGTGGTTCATAGGTGTGTACTAGGCCCTGGAGCCTTTACAAGCCTAGCCCATAGGATTACCCTGGCATTGAGCCACCTGACCTCAGTTCTCATTGCCTCTGTCGAGTAGAGCAACTGGAGTGATAACCGGGGTGAATTTTCTATTTCCCATCCACTCATCAAGATATCTCTTGAAAATGGCCAGTGAGGTGCTCTGTTTGACATGTATGGGAAGTCTATTTCACAGTATGGGCAGTCTCTTGGTTATGAACCTGTCCCTCCAGCACATTCTGTTGATTAATGAGGTTGAGGTCTCTGGAGCGTGTGGTGCAGAGGGGTTGTGATTTCTGTAGATGTGTTCCCTGATCTCTTATAACTCCTTCTGTGTTCAGTGCACTACCATCGATGTGGTAATTCATGGGAACCGGGTTTTTCCCAAAGGGGATGACGACACATTTTTTGGCATTGAGCTTAAGGTCATGGTTCTGACACCAGTCGATGGTCTCAGTGAGGCCTTTCTGTAGGATGTCAACATCACTTGGGGATTTAATAATAGCTCCCACTTGCAATCGTCTGAAAACGTTGTCAGCCAGAGTCCCTTCATGTTGGCCTGGACTTCAGAGAACTAGATATCAAACAGGAGAGGACCCAGGACCGAACCCCGTGGGACTCCACTCGTGACTGGTCGGCAGTCTGACTTGGAATCAGCTACTTTCACACTGTGGGTTCTATCTGTGAGCCAGTTTGCAACCCACCTACTGATATAGGGGTTGATGTCTAGCTTAGTAAGTTTTTCTTTGATTCCTGAGTGAGGAATGGTATCAAAGGCTTTGGCCAGATCAAAGTAGGCTGCATGAACCACCTTGGTTTCATTCTCAGCTCTGGTGACTGACTCAGAAAAGTCAACCAAGTTGAGCAGGCATGATCTACCCTTCACAAAACCAGTCTGTGTGGGATTCAGAGTTTGGAGATTCCCCATATCCTTGTTTATTACGTCCATGATGATGCGTTCCATAGCTTTGCATATCAGACTCGTTAGGCTAATGGGGTGATAGTTCCCAGGGTCTGTAGTCGCTCCTTCTTTGTGGAGAGGGATGACTGTAGTAGTGCACCATTCGGTAGGGAGAAAGTCTGAGGTGAGACTGTGACTGAACAGGGCATACAGGTGAGGTGCCAGTTCACTCTGTAGTTCATGTAGAACACAGCCATTGATATTGCTAGGTCCCATAGAAGCTGTATTCTTGGCCTTGGACAGTGCTGTTTTAACCTGTGCAACAGTAATACTGGGTGCCTGGCAATCTACTGGTATTGTGATTGTTCCTTGGGGGGTAAAGTTGACATTGAATCCGTCGGCCATTATATTGGCAATATCTGTTGGGTCAGCATAGGAGGTACCACTGTGCAGTAGCTAAGACAAAATCTGGGTCTTGCCATGGAGATTCTTTACATAACTATAGAAGGCCTCGTGGTTGTCTTCACTATCTTCCGCAATTCTGTTTTCATAGCTAGCTTTAGAGGATTTGATGAGGGATCTCAACTTTCACTTGCAAGTGGGAGCTATTATTAATTCCCCAAGTGATGTTGACATCCTACAGAAAGGCCTCACTGAGACCATCGACTGGTGTCAAAACCATGACCTTAAGCTCAATGCCAAAAAATGTGTCGTCATCCCCTTTGGGAAAAACCCGGTTCCCATGAATTACTACTACTTATTCTGCAGCAGTTTCATCCTCCTGTTGTAGAGTTTGTTTATGGCAGGGACCACCAGATTGGATTCCTTTTTTTGGGGGAGAGCATCTTGGTTCTATTGGGTATGGCGAGATCCATGCATTTGTGTACGTGTCTGTACAGTGCATTGGTGTATGATTTGGCGATCATGCAACTATTCTCCATTTGCATGGGTGCCGTGAAGTTAGCCACCTCTGTTTTAAGGAGCCCAACGTTAGCTTTGGAGAAGTTTTTCATGGTGGTTACCTTTGCGGGGGAGGGGGGATGTGGATTTCCAAGATGATTAGTTTGTGGTCGGATCTAACCAGGGAGGAGTTGACTACTGGTGAAAAGCAATGGCCGCCCATGTTAGTAATGATCAGGTCATGGATGCTGCTACCTCTAGTGGGGGTAAGAATGAGCTGATCCAAAGCATTGGGATTAATGAATTCCAGGAAACGTTGGGCAAGTGTATTGGTGCATGAGTAGTTTTCCCAGTTAACGGAGGAGTAGTTGAAGTCGCCCAGTATGAGTGTGTCTGGTTGGACCCTGGTATTCTCAAGGGTGCTTAGGAACGTGGAGTGAGAGTCTTGGGACATGGTTGGGTACCTATAGCAGGCTATGACCTAAATCGGTCTTACCCAACGTTAGCTGCACCTGAATTATCTCTGATGCTTTATGTTGGGCTACCAGTTTGGAGGTGTGCGCATCCTTTATGAATATGGAAACACCATCGACTTTGCAGCTTCTGTCCAAGTTCTGGGGCCGAAAGGTGTGGAATGAGTTATAGCCTGGTAGTGCATGGGTGCTTTTTGCTGCCTTGAACCAGGTCTCTGTTACAGCACAAATGTCGATGTTATCCATTTTAAGGAGTGCTTTGAGCGAGTGCATTTTGAGATTTAGACTTCTAGCATTAAGCAGCATGACCCTCAGATTGCATTTGTTTGTAACTTTTACTGTGGTAATTTGGTCTTTAGAACCCCACCTAAAAAAGGCACTCTAGGGGTGGCAAGAGCCTTGGCCAGTATCCAGAAGCCCAGGGGTGACAGATGCAGGTGTGTGTGACGCTAGAGGCATTTGTTGCAAATTTTTCAATTTTCTTATAGTAAACTCAGTTTTTGCCACTGGGGAAGTTCATAAGTTGAAAAGAATTGTGGCATCTTTACGAATGTTATCATCAAGGGTATCTCTAATAGCTGCATTTACAAAATATTTGTATCTATACGGCATCCCAAATTGTTGGTGTGTTTTGATGTTATTGTAAATGTGAAGATGAAATCTGAGTTAGTCATCTGATATCACACCCAGTAATTTTATGTGGGAGACAGATTAAGATTCTACACAATTAAGAGAAATATTTTAAAATGGGCTTTAACTTTATGTTTTTGGGAGTGAATAGTAGTTTGGTTTTATAAGGGTTAAGTATCCAATTTTCAGTGGAGGAGAACACTTTTAGTGTTACTGGAGATGTGACAAGTTGTTAGATGCGCATATAACCATAAAGTCATCAGTATATTTCATTAGTTAGGCTTTGCAAGAACCAGTGTGAAGGTTATTATTGATAAAAATGTGAAGAAGAGGGGTTGAGAAGGGAATCTTGAGAAACACCTGTAAGATTGGGTACACATGGTCAAAGAAAACTTTGCCATTTAACACAGTGTAAATTTTATGGGAACCAACTGACTGTGTGGGGTGATAGTCCAAGGTAGGATCGTTATAACAGTGGAAGAAGTCAAGAAATAAAAAGGAGGTGAAATTGCCACTGTCCCTTGCTTTATTTACAATGTTTGTGAAGGATACAAGTGCAGAGGTTGTGCTTTGCATGTCGAAAGCCATGCTGAGTAGAGGAAAACAGTTGGTTTTGAAGGAGATATTGGAGAATTTGTTTATAGATGTATTTTTCTAAGAGTTGAGAAAGAGGGGACCATATTGCAGTAGAGTGGAAATCTGATACTTCAACTGAGTTACCCTCTTTATGAAGGGGAATGTTATGGGGTGTTTTCCAGATGAAGAGAACATGTTCTTTCTGTACAGAACTGTTGATTAGGATGCTTACTTAAGCTATGTCATAAGCAGCTATTCATGTGTGTTCTGGCAGCAAGTTGTTGGCAGAGGTATAGCATAGTTTCAGTTTAAGTAGTAGTTTTATTTTTTTATTATATTGGCGGTTACTGGAGGCAAAGTAAAGTATGGTTGATGATTGTTGTTAGGTTGATTGGGATCTGAATGTAGGGAAGCATTAGGAGGAGTTTTCAAATTTATGGATATTTGAAGGAAAGGGTTGGGTAGGGGTAGGTGTGTTTTTGGTTAAAGAGACAATGCTTTCATTAAGTTAAGTATTGAAATCTGTTGTAATTTGCAATGGGGAATTGTTAGGGTAGGGACTGGGTTGTTTTTTTTTGTAACTAGGTTAAGTAGAGAATTAACCGATGATCAGATATTGGCTTATGTTTGTGATCAGTTTTTAGGCATGTGTAGAATTGTTTTTGTCAAGGTTAATTTGTTTTTACCTGGTTCTGGAACTACCTAAAGGTTGGAAGATTGTTTTTTTTCCCAGTTTTTCTATGCTCTGTCTCTCCCATGCATGATGTTCTTAGTCTGCTCTGAGAGGCAACATTAGTGGTTAATTTTCATTCTTTTGTTACAGAGAAGAGTGAAGCTCTTTAAAGTACTTGGGAATAAGGTGTGGAAGTATTTGTTAGAAGAAGAAGGGAAAGCAAGAGGGGTAGCATCATGATTAGGAGAGGTGTTCAAGAAGGCAAGGGGCGGAATATGGTATGAATGACGATGAGAAAGAGGCTAGTGCTTATGTAAGGGAGTTTGTGACTCTAGAAGTCAAGAATAGTAGAGGGAAGCCAAGTGGAAGGAGTTAGAGCAAGAAGGGGCTAACCATTTAAAATGTAGTGGGTCCTGAAATATGGAAATTGAATGGCTGAAAGACTGGACATGCATATATTAAGTTCAGGATGCCATTTCTCAGAATATTCCCCTTTTTCCAAGGTATGGCAATTTTGGAGTTGGTAAATAGAAGTTTGGGTGATGTGGGTGGCTTACCTCCCCACATGGGGAGAGGTGCGGTGGAGGCTTGCACCCCCTTGCAAAGAGAAGTTTAAAGGAGAAGAGGATTTTTCAAAATCCATTCTTCTCCTGTGTTTTCCAGTCTATTGTTTTGGGCTTGTCGGCACTCAGTATTTAACATGCTGACATTTCAGTGAGATTCCCAAGAAAGGAGGAGATTGTAAAGTGCAGTCTTAATGGGGGTAAGAAAGTGGACTGAATGGCAGAGATGGGAAGAGTGAAGGTAAGGATGAAGGGAGTTATAAGTACAATAAACATGACAGGATTAAAGGGAAAGATGAGGTGGATGGAATAATGCTTTTATGCAGTGGAATTAGTTGAAGTATAAAATTAGTATGAATAGACTGGATGGGAAAAGGAGCTAGGCTAGTGGAGTGAGCCCATGCAAAGTGTTTTATTGTAAGAATATTAAACAATGGGGTTCGGAGTAAAGGAAGAAGTAATAGAAGTGAAAAATATCTTGATTGAGTGGAGATGATATCCTACTTTGGTTACTGCTTTGCACTGTTGAATATTTCTGGTAAAGGTCTTGCTGACAATTTTATAGAGGTGTTATGTGGTCTGGAGCCTTGTCCTCCAGCAAAGTGCAATCAATGTGTAACTTAATTACAATAGCTAGTTAAACTTACTTTTGTCTGTAAAGAGTTTAGCTGAATTTAAAGTATCAGATAACATGTATAACTTGATAATACAGCTGCTGGTTCCTTGCAGGGAATGGACTTTTGTAGGAATTGGTCCTGGAAAGATGACAGTCATGCTGAGGGAGAAAAATGTAGCAGCATGACTAGAGGACAGCACTCTCTGGGGGAAAATGCAAAGTTAAAATCGTTGTCACCCTACTGGAAAGAATAAGCAATTAAAATCAATTAGGTAATGACCTGTCAAAAGATAAAAGTGTGAGTAAAATGAAGGAGGCAAGGTCTTCTGTTTTGCACTTTAAATTTAGCTAGTGGGATCATATTGCTTAATACCATGGTGGGGAAAGTAAGCCAAAAATTCCCACAGAAGCAACTCCAGAACCTGACAGAGCTTAACAGGATAAGTGGTGACCAGGCTGGATGAGACTGCATTCTGTTTTTGCACTACCACAAAATTAAAAAAAAGCTTCTTGATAAATGTAGATGGGCAAGAGTCATGGGGGCTAATGGACTCTGTAAGAATGATTACACTATAAAAAGAGAAGAAATCCTTCTAACAAAAGCCTGTTGAAGTTATCTGTATCTATGAGGAGAAAAGGGGCTATTCCAGGCAGAGGTGCAAATCAGTTTTGTGAAGACTGTGTACCTAATAGCCCTACTCCCTAATTCACTCAATTACCTCTGTAACTTCCCATTTTTAATGCCTTTTGGAAACAGTGGGATGAGGAAAATGCTAAAGGATCTGTTTCTGTCCCAGTTGTAGAAACAAAACTAAAGCAGTTCACCAACTGACAAGATACAGGCATGCCAATTATCCCAAAGATACATAGAGTCAAGGCTTGTATAAAATGAGGGCACTAGAAAGATCATCATCATCAACTCCATTCTCCTATTATCTACATGGAGTCAGGGTGTCATGTCAACTGTTGCCATCTCTCTCAATTCAGTGCCACACTCCTGCCTTTTCAACACTCATGCCTGACTGTCACAGATCTTCTCTCACACAGTTCATCCACCTGCTTACTGGATGCCTTCAATTCCTCTTGCCATCTTCCTGCCTGTCCCAAATCTTCTTCACCCGATTGTCTTCAGCTTTTCTGCACATATGCCCAAACCACCACAATTAGTTCTCTCTGAACTTTTCTGCAATTGGAGCTACTTTGGTTTCTGCTCTTATGTCCTCATTTCTTCATCAGTCCCACACTATGCATACTACCACCCTTTACAGGCAGTTAATTTCCATCACTTCTAGCTTCCTTCATAGGTTCATAGGTAGGTACTAGGCTATCGGCCCTAAGGCCTATACAAGTCTAGCCATAACGATTCCCTGGCTATTGCTTCCCACAAATATTTACTTTCCTGGACACATGTCTAGCAGGGCTACTGATGTGATCCCCAGGGTGAATTTCCTATCTCCCATCCAATCGTCAAGGTTCCTCTTGAAGAGGGCCATTGAGGCGCTCTGCCTGACATGTATGGGCAACCTATTCCAGTGTATGGGGAGTCTTTGGGTCAGGAACTTATCCCTCCAGCATGTTCTATTCATTGTGATGACAAGGTTAAGATCCCTGGAGCATGTAGCTCGGAGGGATTGGTATTTCTTTAAGTGTAGCATGTCCAACAACTCTGGGTTTGACATGGCCTTGTATATTAGGCAGAGATTGCCTCTGAGTAGGCAATATGCGACAGAGTACAGCTGGAGTTTCTTTAGAGGGTCAGCATAAGGCATCTGCTTTAGGCCTGTGATTCTTTCTGTGGCCTTTCTAGTTGTTGCAGATGTCTTGTGAGGTACATACCAAATGGGGCATTGTATTCTATAATGGGTCTAATGAGGGATACGTACAGAGGGACAATGACCTCCTTTTTTCTGGATGAAAAGCCCTTAGTGATGAGGTGTGCCACGTAGAAGGATTTTCTAACTGTTGTGGCTATGTGGTTATCAAAGGTGAGACCACTGTCCACCTGTTTCCCCTAGGTCTCATCACACTTTATATGTTTAGTGTACTGCCACCTATGTGGTAGTTCACAGGTACATGTTTTTTCCCAAAGGGGACAGCTATACATTTTTTGGCATTTAGCTTGAGCCCATGGCTCTGGCACCAAGCATCTATTTCGGTAGGGCCCTTTTGTAATATATCCACATCATTTGGGGATTCAGTAATGGCTCCCAGTTTGCAGTCATCTGCGAACTTTGTAAGCCAGAGTCCCTTAG
Source organism: Protopterus annectens (assembly GCF_019279795.1). Taxonomy (NCBI): domain Eukaryota; kingdom Metazoa; phylum Chordata; order Ceratodontiformes; family Protopteridae; genus Protopterus; species Protopterus annectens. Next base: position 516,736,050 of record NC_056737.1, read on the forward strand.
TGTTGGCCTATACCTCAGAGAAGTAGATGCCAAACAAGAGTGGTCCCAGGACAGAACCCTGCGATTCACCAATTGTCACTTGTCTGGAACTGGATTTGGAGTTGGTTACTTTTACAGTGTGTGTTCTATCAGTAAGCCAGTTTGCAACTCATCGAGTGATGTAGGGATTAATGCCCAGCTCAGAAAGTTTATCTATGATTCCAGAGTGGGGGTTAGTGTTGAAAGCCTTGGCGAGGTCCAAGTAAGCTGTGTGAACCACCTTACCCTCGTCCACGGCTCTGGAGACTGATTCAAAGAAGTCGATTGTGTTCAGGAGGCAAGATCGGCCCTTCATGAACCCAAACTGGGTGGGGTCCAGTGTTTGATGGTTGCCAATGTCTTTGTTTATAAGTTCCATGATAATATGTTCAATGGCCTTGCACATCAGGCTTGTCAGACTAGTAGTTCCCAGGATCCAAAGTAGATCTCCCCTTGTGGAGTGGGATGCCTGTAGCTGTGCTCCACTCTGGGCACGAAGCCTGAGGTGAGGCTATGATTAAACATGACACATAGGCGAGGTGCCAGTTCATTTTGTAGTTCATGCAGTACACAGCCCGGGATGCCTTCTGGCCGCATGGATGCTGTATTCTTGGCTTTAGAGAGTGTGGTTTTTACCTGAGTGGCTGTGATTACCAGAATTTGGCATTCTTTTGGTACTGAGATGGGCCTTTTAGGGGGTGAAGTTGGCACTAAGTCTCTCTGCCAGGATATTGGCAATATCCTTGGGATCAGTATATCTAGTGCTATTCTCCTGTAGCTCAGAGCAGATCTGAGTATTGCCATTTATATTCTTGAGATAGCTGTAGAATGCCTTGTGGTTGTCTTTGGAATCGTTGGCAATTTTGTTTTCGTAACTAGCTTTGGAAGATTTTATGAGGGATCTCAGCTTTCTACTGAGGCTGGTGAGGGAGTTTTTTTGAATCCTGGGTTCTTCCTCTTTTCTGTAACAGTTTCTTCCTTCTGTTGTACAGCTTGTTTATGGCAGGGGACCACCAGATTGGCTTACTTTTTTTAGAAGACAGCATCTTGGTTCTATTTTGGGATGGCTCGGTCCATGCATGAGTGAATGTGCTCGTACAACACCTTAGTGTAGGATTCAGCAGTTGAACTTCCAGTTCCCATCTGCATGGGTGTCATGAAGTTTGTTACTTCTGACTTGAGAAGCATGAAGTTGGCTTTGGAGAAGTTTTTTACGGAGGTTTCCTTAAAAAGGGGTGTGTGGGATGTGGATGTCAAGGGTGATTAGCTTACGGTCTGATCTGACCAACGAGGGGGTGACCACTGGTGTGGAGCATTGATCTCCCATGCTGGTAATGACCAGGTCTAGAATATTGGTACCCCTGGTGAAACTATGAATTAGTTGCTCTAGGGCATTGGAATTTATGAATTCCAAGAACCGTTGAGCAAAGGTGTTGGTACAGGAGTAGTTTTCCCAGTTAATGGCAGGGTAGTTAAAATCACCCAGTATTAGGGTGTTTGGTTGTATCTTAATATTTTCCAGTATGTTTAGAAAGGTGTAGTGAGAATCTTGGGGCATGGTGGGGGATCTGTAGCAAACTAGAATTTGTATTGCGGTATTACCTAGTGTTAGTTGCACCTGGAAAATTTCAGATGCATTGTGTTGGGCAACCAGACTGGAGGTGTGACTATGGGCACTCCTCCACCTTTAGTGTTTTGGATGGCCAAAAAGTGTGGTATGAGTTGTAGCCTGGTCTTGCAGGGGTGCTCTCTGGAGCTTTGAACCAGGTCTCAATTACTGCACAGATATCGATGTTCTCCATTTTTAGGAGAGCCTCGAGAGTGTGCATCTTGAGGCTTAGACTTCTAACATTGAGTAACATTACTTTCAGATTTTGCTTGCTTGTACCCATTATGGTGGTAGTTTTGTCCTTTGAGCCTTGTCTAAAAAAGGCACTATAGGGGTGGGAAGAGCCTTAGCCAGTAACCTGCATTCCAGGGGGTGACAAGTGCAAACTATCTCTTGCAAAGCATCATGGTTTGTCGATCATGTCATCCCAGGCAGACAGATATTGGATCCCCTTTGAATGACTCCAGAAGCTTAGCCAATTATTGAAGTCAATCATTTTGTCCTTATACTGTGATATCATTCCAGGCGAAGGCAGGATACTACTCAGCCTCAGGGCTAGGGTCATACCTGCCTGGGCTACATCATCTGAGAGCTCTTCCATGTCTCTTTTCATGTATTCCAGGGAGGTACGTCTCAAGTCATTCACTCCAACATGGACAATGACAGTCATATTTGTACCTGTTGTGGAGTGACTTGAGTGCATGCATTATGTGGCGGATCCTGGCACCCGACAGGCAACTAACTGTAATTTTCTCCTTGTTCAGCCTGGTGAGTGGGACATCAGTGTGCCTGACTATAGAGTCATCTATGACTAAAGTGTTGGGTACGTTGTCTTGCCTTTGGGGCTGCTGTTGGGTGGCACACTGGTGTTGTGAGCTATGTGATGCTTTGGTTGTGTTTGGGGGTGTTGTTTGTTTGTGTTTCAGCTTTGGAGGTCCTTGTTGCTTGGGCAGGATAATGTTAAGAGCCTCCGCATGTGTGGGTTTTGAAGGACTGTGTGTTGTTTGAGGTATTGTGTGGGTGTTAACCTTCTCCTCTTGACTGTCTAGCACAATCTTGGCTGGAGAGAGTTTTGCTTCCAGTTTGGTTATGTAAGTGCATCTCTCGCAGGTTGTAGTGTTTGGTGGGAGGAGGAGAGGATTGTCTGTGTACATGAGGCAATTGCTGCACTGCCCCAGTATGCGCAGATTCACCAGGTGGACAGGAGAAATCACCGGAAGCTGACCTTTGGACATGCCTAGTTATATGCTTTCTTTGTGTAGTACAAGAGCTGTTTTCCCTTACTTTTTGGCAATGTATTTGCAGTTGTAGGCTGTCTAGTGCCTACGACTATTTTCCCCTTATTACCAAGGAGAGGTGAGTGCATTCCTGGAAAAACGGGGAAACATAAACGTCCTACCAAACACCCCGATATTGGGTGATTTCAATTACCAAAACATTAACTGGGAGAACTACTCAAGTACAAACTCCCTTGCCCAACATTTCCTAGAATTTATAAACTCAAACGCCCTGGATCAACTGGGTGACCGGTGTTCCACACCAGAGGTCAACCCCTCGCTGGTTAGATCTGACCATAAGCTAATCACTCTGGATATCGACATTCCGCCACCATCCCCCGGTCAAAGAAACCACCATGAAAAACTTTTCAAAAGCAAACTTCACGTTACTTAAGACCGAGGTGGGAAGTTTGAAAGCCCCCATGCTAAAGGATAATGCTGTCCAAGCTACAAAATCCTTTACTAATGCATTCTACGGGCACCTACAAGAATGCATGGATCGTGCTATCCCAAACAAAACCAAGACTCACTCCTCCAAGAAAAGGAAACCAGTCTGGTGGACCCCTGCTATAAACAAGCTATAAAATAGGAGGAGGAAACTAGTACAGAAAAGAGTAAAATCCCAAGAAGGGAAGACATCCCTGATCAGTATCAGCAAGAAACTACGTTCCCTCATAAAATCATCCAAGGCTAGCTTCGAAAGAAAAATTGCCATGGACTCCAAAGATAACCACAAGGCATTCTTTAGTTATGTCAAGAATCTAAGTGGCAATTTTCAGATCTGCTCGGAGTTAGTGCAGAATGGCACAAAATACACTGAACCAACTGATATAGCCAACATCCTGGCAGACAGGTTCAGTGCAAACTTCACCCCCCTCTCACACCCAAAAGGGCCCATAACTATACCAGAAGAATGTAGTGCTCCTGAAATCACACATACTCAAGTTAAAACAGCCCTCTCCAAAGCCAAAAATACAGCATCAATGGGACCGGATGGTTTCCCAGGCTGCATCCTACACAAGCTCAAAGAGGAACTAACCCCTCACCTAAACACACTGTTTAAACTCAGCCTCTCCACAGGCTATGTGTCCACAGAGTGGCGCACAGCAACAGTTATTCTGCTCCACAAAGGTGGAGCCACAACGGACCCCGGGAACTCTAGCAAAGCTATGGAGCACATCATCATGGATCTCATTAACGGAGACATTGGGAACCTCCAAACACTGGACCCTACCCAGTCTGGCTTTGTTAAGGGGAAATCATGCCTCCTAAGCCTGGTGGACTTCTTTGAGACAGTTACCAAGGCTATAGACGAGGGAAAGGTGGTCCACACAGCCTACCTAGACTTCGCAAAGGCCTTCAACACCATTCCCCACTCAGGTATTATAGACAAGCTCACCAGCATGAACATAAACCCCTACGTCACAAGATGGGTTGCCAACTGGCTCACGTACAAAACCCACATGGTAAGAGTTGTGGGAGCTAGGTCTGACTCTAAACCGGTTACAAATGGCGTTCTCCAGGGCTCAGTCCTAGGACCCCTCCTGTTCGGCATATACATCTCAGAGGTACAGGCAAGCACTGGAGGACTATGGCTGACCAAGTTCGCAGATGACTGCAAACTAGGGGCTGTAACTGACTCTCCGACTGACACAGACATTTTCAAAAAGGGTCTCAATGAGACACATACCTGGTGTCAAAACCTCATGCTAAATGACAAAAAGTGCATAGTTATCCCCTTTGGAAAAAACAAAGTACCCACAAACTACCACATAGGTGGTAGCCCCCTAAATACAAAAAATGTAATAAGGGATCTGGGGACCCAAGTAGATAGTAACCTCTCCTTTGATAATCATATTGCCAAAGTGGTTAGGAAATCCTTCTATGTGGCCCACCTAATCACAAAAGGGTTTGCATTCAGATCGAAAGAGGTCATTGGGCCCCTCTACGCATCACTCATCAGACCCATCATAGAGTGCAATGCCCCATTTGGGATGTACCTTACAAGACACCTGCAACAACTGGAAAGACCACAGAAGTACCTCACCAAGAGGATTACTGGCCTCAAGCAGATGCCCTATGCAGCTCGACTGAAGAAACTCCAGCTGTACTTGGTTGCATACCGCCTACTCAGAGGTGATCTCTGCCTGACATACAAGGCCATGTCCAACCCAGAATTGATGGACATGCTCCATCTAAAGAAAACCATATCCCCTCGAGCAACACGCTCCAGGGATGTAAACCTCACCACAACAATAAATAGGACCTGCTGGAGGGATAGATTCCTGTCCCAGAGACTTCCCATGCTCTGGAACAAGAGTCCAATCTACATTAGGCAGAGCTCCTCGCTAACCCTCTTCAAGAGAAACCTTGACGAGTGGATGCGAAACAGAAAGTTTACCCCAGGGATCACTTCAATGACTCTGCTGGACAGAGGCACAGGGAACTAATCTAATCGAGCAGCGAAAGCCAAGACATTCCGGCTAGGCTTATAAATGCCTTCGGGCAGATAGCCTAGCACCTACCTATGAACCTAAGGCTTCCTAGTGCTTTTTATCAAGTTTTAGAGCAAGTGCTAGTCACAGGTATACAGATTTTAGTGCTACTGCTGATAAACTAGCTAGTTCTAACGGAAAATTTGAAGAACAGACTTTCTGGCACAGGGAATAGTTTAACCTTAGCCCCGCGGTGCTGCGTGGTGCACAAATGCGCACGTATCTGTGCCAGAAAGTTGAAAGGGATAGAAATCAGCCCAAAATGGCAATAAAATTGCACTTTCAGAGCTGGAAACCACTCCTCTAGTGTTAGATAGGCAGTACAATGCTCCCACTTGTCACTGGTAAGCAGTAGGGCCTCCCTCTACCACAGCAAGGTCTGGATAGCTCTGAACACAAACTAAAGTCCTGAAACCAGCAAAGTCTGGAAACTGGACTATTCTAGTTAGAAAAGGTGAGAAATTAGCAAACAATTTATTTATTTATTTAATTACATTTGCTGACCGGGAGAGTCCGACTGGACACAGGTCCGTTTTTAGCAGAGGCCTGGGGGAGAAAAGCTCCACATTAAGTATTACTTACATTATACAGTTAAAAAACATAGCATTTAAAATATAAACATTAGTCCAGCTGAGGACACAAGACAAGAAAAAAACATAGATGTAAAACAGCTGTAGAACATAGTACAATTTTAAAATATGGTGACATATATTAAACATGGTTACAAATGTAGATGAGATTCATCAGTGAACAATTGATGCAATCTGTTTTTGAGGTACATAACAACCATTAGCAGTTGTCGCTACAAGAAATTAGTACTATGTGGTAGGTAGCAGGGAACATGAGTAGCCAAGCTCGCTAACAGTAGGTTGTTGATAGGGGGGCCGAGAGAGGTAGTAGGTGGGTGGAGTGGATGGTATTGGGGAGGGGTTGCAAGGGCATATCTGGCAAGGTTTTAAGTGTGATTTTGGTAAGGATTTGAAGTGGGTGTAAGACGTTACAGAGGTAATTGAGGATGAGAGGGAGTTACAGAGTTTGGCTATAGTGCAGGAGAATAATGCTTCTCCAGCAAAGTTATTGGCTCTTGTGACCTGTAGGAGGTTTTTGTGGATGGATCTTAGTGGTCTTGTGGTTTTTGCAGGGTTGGAGTAGATTCTGGAAAGATGGGACTTTTAGTGGTTGGTTTATTAGTTTGTGGGCGAGTGCGAGTTGGTACCACTGAAGGAGTTGGGGGAGCTGTAGCCAGCCCAGTTCTGCTACTGAGAGAGAGTGGTGAGTACAGTAGGAAGCCCCTGTGGCGAATTTGGCGATTTTGTTGTAGCAGGTTTCAAGCTTATTTAGGTTGCATTATCTAAGGTTAGTAAATACTGGAGAGGGGTAGAGTATGGTAGAGATAAGATGAGAATTTGCTACTGAAATTTTAGCTGCTTTGGTAAGTAGTTGCTGATTTCTATATAATGCTCCTAGTTTTTTGTGCACTTTTTTAATGGTCATGGAAATGTGAATGTCAAAGTTCAGTTTAATGTCTACTTATACTCATAGTAATTTGGTGTGTTCTGTAGGATGGATGATGGTGGTGTCTTTTGCTGTGATGTTAAATTGAGAGCTGTCTAGGGTACGTTTGGTGGGTTGGAAGATTAGTAATTTTTTTTTGTTTGGGCTGAGTATTAGTTGGGCATTGGATAACCAAGTTTCAATAGAGAAAAATGATTCCTGTGTGACTTTTTGCAGTTCGGGTAGGGAGTGGGCTGTGCAGATGATGGCTGAGTCATCTGCGTATTGTATGTGTGTGCCATGTGTTGTGGCTGAGGCTAGATTATTGGTGAAAATAGAGAAGAGTAGAGCTCCCAGGATGGACCCTTGGGGAACTCCTATGGAGACTGGTAGTTGGGGGAATAGGTTGTCCTGCCAAACAACTGCTTGTTGGCGGTCAGATAAGTAACTCTGAAACCAGTTAATGACTGGTTGAGAGAAGGATAGGTAACTGAGAAGAGAGAGGAGTTGTTTGTGTGGGACCATGTCGAAAGCTTTAGAAAGGTCTAGGAAGGTAGCTAAGGAGAGATAACCTGCATTTTTATTTTGTAGGATAGTGTTAGAGAAAGAGAGTAAGGTGGCGGTGGTGCTATGGTTAGGTCGGAAACCGTGTTGTATGTTGAAGAGGAGGTTGTTAGCAAGGAGGTGATCTGAGACTTGAGAATGAATGCATCTCTCTAGTATTTTGGGGAGTGGAAAGAGAATAGCTATGGGGCAGTAATTGGTTAGATCTGTGGAGGGGCGTCCTTTGTGTACGGGAATTATGTGTGAGACTTTCAATAATGTGGGAACATAACTTTCTGACAGAGATCTGTTAATCAAGCGTGACACTGGGTAGGCTAGAGCGTCAGCTGCAAGTTAAAGATATTCACTTGAGAGGCTGTCTGCTGCTAACCTGGTGGTTTTAAGTTTAGTTAAGTTAGTTTTATTTTGGAGGTAGGAACAGTAGAGAAAGAGAAGCTAGTAGAGAGACTGTTAGTTGTAGCTGATGGTGTGGATTTATGGGGGGGGTTGTGTTGTCTAGCTAGTGATAGTACGGTTTGTGTGAAATGATTGTTGAAAGAGGTAGCAAAATTTTTGTAAGAGTGAGTTAAGTTAGCAGTGGGTGTACTTACTTTACCTGGGTGGAGTATGGAGTTTCTTGAGGACCAGAATTGTTTGGGGTAATGTTGGGAGGAGGTAAGGGCAGACTGGTAGTATTGCATTTTGTCCTGTTTCATAAGCTTTTTGGTTCTATTGCGTAGTTCTAGGAATTTATGCCTAGTAGACATTTTTTGGTTTTGTGCCAGCTGTCCCAGGCTTTATCCCTGTTATTCATTTCAGACTTAACTTTTGTTGTAGCCATGGGGATGGTTGGGCTCTAGTTCGGGAACGTCTTATGGGGGCATGGTAATTAAGGATGCTTAGGAATGTTTTATTAAAGTAGTCAACTGACTTTTACTAAAGTAGTCAAACAAGACAGAATTTTTTGGGGGCTTAAATCAGGCTAAACAATGCAGTTATACAGTAAATAAGCACAGAAAGACAAAACAGTAAACTCAGTTAAAACTTTGCAAAATTAGAAATTTGAAAATTTAAACTTTTTAAATAAAGCAAGGCAAGTGCACAAATGGAAAATGATTTACAGGCAGAAATACAGTGAAATAAGTAGCTTGTCTACTTTTTAAGCTTTCTGAGAAGTGCAGGTAATAAAAACGACCAAAATCAGCCTTTACTGCCCAGGTGCACCTTACTTTTTAGCTTCTTTGGCATTCACTACACCTAACACTCTGTGCCAGTTGGCTGCATCCTCTCTGATTCTAACTTTGACTTCTTCATTTAGACTTTCCTTCTCCTCAGCCACCCCTTTCAGGTGCTTGAAGCTAATAACTTGTTCAAATGTCTTCCTATGTTAGTTCTCAGATTTTCTTATTTCTCCATTTGCTGATATTACCACTGTCTTATCTGTGCTTAGTTTACTCCTATTTGCTTTCAGTTTTGCACTCTATTCTGCATCCCTAGTCTGCCTATAATGCCACATCATCTACATACAGCAACTTCGTTGATCTGTACCCTCCAACCTGTTTGCCGATGTAGTCCTTCATCAGTATGAACAGCAGTGGGCTCAGAGTTGAACCCTGATGCACACCTCCTCCCACTGGGTACCCCTCTGAGAGAACAAACACTGTTTGTACTTGAGTCACTGGGTCCTTGTACTTGTACTAATACCAATATTTCTGAGACTTCGAACTACCATAGGTTTGCCCAAATCAGCATTCTTGGGACCTTGTCATATGCTTTCTCCAAGTCTAGGAATGCCCATTTTTTCATCTTTAGTTTCTTATCAACTATCTCTCTTACAGCAAACATTGGGTCATTTGTGCTGCATCCTGATCTGAATCCAAACTGCTCTTTTCCCATCTTACGTTGTACTATACACTGTATTCATTTGTCAAGTACCCTCTCCAGAACTTCCTTGCAGTATGATAGGAGTTTGAAACTTCTGTACTTAGCACAGTTGTGAATGTCCTCTTTGTTCTTGAACACTGACACTAGTATGCTTGATCTCCAGTCAGCTGGGATATGCCTTTCTTTCCATACTGCTATGAGTACCCTTAGAAGCCATTTCTTCACTCTCTCACCCAACATCTTTATCATATCTGTTGAGACCTCATCTGAACCTGCTGTTTTCCCTGACTTCATTTGCCTTAGTGCTGTTCTTACTTCTATAGTGGGCTTCTCCTCTACTTTCATTATAGGCTGTGTTTGGAGCAGTTTCACCATTCAGAAGCTGCTGGAAATACTCCATCCATCTGATGTCCTGTGGACTAGTGAGTAGGTTGCTGCTGGCATCTGTTATAAAGGGTGTCTGACTGTCGTCTTTATCATTCTCTCTTTGCATTGCAACTTGATAAGAGTTTCTTTGTGCCTTCTGTTGAGTCACTTTCCAGAAGTTGTTAACTAACCAGTATTCCTTCCTAGCCTGTCTTCCATCCTTCTTTTTCTATCTCCCACTTTTCCTGCACTTCCCCTTTATTTTCATGACTTCCTGGACTTCTGCATTCCACCCCCAGGTTTCATTATGTACCTTATTTCTATACCTAGTTTAGATGCATATCTGTTCTGTAGTCCTCACGCAAGCTGTTTTGAGGCTGCACCTTTCTTCTTCAACTACACCTACTTCCTCTTCTTCTTGAGGTGCTAGAGCTCTGAGTATTGCCTGTTGTGCTTTTTCTCTAGTCATCTTCCAAACTAGCCTGGTCTCTCTTGAACCTAGAACCTTCTCTGAGAACTGCTTGCAGCTGACTGTGGCAACCAGTGGCTTATGCTGTGGACTGACTGTTTCACTAGGGATAACTGGATAACTTTGCAATCGCTGATTCTACCCTACTGTCCTTTCCTTACCAGGAGAAAGTCTACCTGAGTTGCATGTTGCTCACTGTTGTATGTGAACTTTTGGCTCTCTTGCTGAACCATGTGTTGGCCACCATCAACCCATTTGCCAGACAGAAGTCTAGAATAGCCTGTCCTTTTTTATGCCTGTTGCCCACTTGTTCCCCACCAATGTGGGCCCTGACAGTCCTCATATTCTGTTCTGTCTGTCACAATATGTGCATTCAGGTCACCCATTATAAACACCAGCTTGTGTTGTCCTGATTTATCTAGTAGATCCTACAACCGCTTCCTGAATGCACTCTCTTTCTCTATCACAGCCCTACTAGGGACATAGGCTGAGATTATGACTAGTGACATACTTTGGTTGGTGTGGTCCTAATTCCAAAAATGGATGGTCCTATCCTATTTTTGCAATGACAGTGTAAGTCATTGGTAAACAAATTATGTACACTTGTCTTTTTAATATGTAGGTCAGCAGGACTAAGAATATATGTGTGTGACTGAGAGGGAGGATAGAGGAATGGTGAGGATGCAAGGAGTAGAGGTGGCGAAGGTGGATGAGTTTAAATACTTGGGGTCAATAGTTCAGAGTAATGGTGAGTGTGGAAGAGAGGTGAAAAAGAGTACAGGCAGGATGGAATGGGTGGAGAAGAGTGTCAGGAGTGATTTGTGACAGACGAGTACCATTAGGAGTGAAAGGGAAGGTCTACAAGAGGGTAGTGAGACCAGCTATGTTATATGGGTTAGATACAGTGGCAATGACAAAAAGGCAGGAGTTTGAGCTGGATGTGGCAGAGTTAAAGATGTTAAGATGTGCACTGGGTGTGACGTGGGTGGACAGGATTAGGAATAAGTATATTAGAGGGTTGGAAGCACAGGTTGGAAGGTTTGGAGACAAAGCCAGAGAGGCAAGATTACGTTGGTTTGGAAATGTGCTGAGGAGGGATGCTGAATATATTGGGAAAAAGATGTTAAGGATGAAGCTACCAGGTAACAGGAAAAGAGGAATGCCTAAGATAAGGTTTATGAATGTGGTGAGAGAGGACATGCAGGTGATTGGTGTGACAGAGCAAGATGCAGAGGACAGGAAGAAATGGAAACAGATGATCCACTGTGGCGACTCCTAACGGGAACAGCCGAAAGAAGATGATGATGTCTTTTTAATATGTGCTTTTGTAACTCCTTTTAAGCATCAGGATGGTAGGATAATTGTACATACCAGGTATCCTTGAATAAGTACTGAATGTATGGGACAAATATTGAGGCATCAGGAAAAATGAGAAGAATGAAGTTCATGCAGACATAGCCAAGGACTTTCCTAAGTGATTTAGTATGTGCAAAATTACAGTGTGCATGAAATGGAAAAGTCAGTTTGTCTTAATCATCAAAATTTCTCTGTCTGTTTATGGAAACTGCATATCATTTGATAACAGGAAATACAAGGCAACTGATTCTTGTGACCATTTAGGCCTTGCTGTTTGCCCATCTTTAGACCATACCTCCTCTTTGGAGGCGACCCAGACAAGCCAAGGCAGGGTGAATTTGTGAATACTCCTCCAATCCTCCAGGTCTTGTTTGAAGGAAGATAAGAGTATCACACTGCTTAATTTTCATGGGAAGTCTGTTCCAGAGGTAGGCAAGGTGTGTATCTGTTGGTGAAGATTCAGATCCTTTGTTCTAATATTTGTGAGATTGTTTGATTTGTGGAAATACAAGACATGCAGGACCATGGGAGGTTTATATGATACTGAGTTAAGGGACAGTGCTTCCACTCTTTTCTAGTAGCTTAGTGTTTTTTAAGCCAATGATCTGAGTTAGGAGCCCCTGAGGTTTTCCTAGCTGTTTGAGATGCCTAGCAGGCACATCCCAAAGGGAGCATTATGTTCAATAACTGGCCTGATCAATGCAGAATATAAGGGAACAATGACCTCTTTAGAGATGGATGATACTCCTCTAGCTGCTCCAAGAAGAAGAGCATTCTGACTAGTTTTGTTACATACCATCATTATTAAATGAGAGGGAATTATCATCCCAAGTTCCAATCTGCCTAACATTTTCATTTTGTATGCCAAGGAAGGTGGCATTCTACCAAATGTGACAATATTGTAGTTTTTGTATTTAATTTTAATTGATTTTTAGTACACTAAGTAATTATGAATGTGATTTCATACTGAAGGGTCTGGATATCACAGAGCGACTTGACAGTGACTCCAATCTTGCAGTCATCCACAGATTTAAGTTATCCAGAGGTCATGGTTCAAAGCCTGGAGTTCAGAAAAGTAAATACTGAACAAAAGATGTCCCAGAACTGAGCTCTGTGGAAGAGTTATCTTCATACTTTCGGACGTGGCACCTGCTACTTGCACTGTGTGGGATCTGTCTTTCTCTGCATCTTACCTCATAGAGATTTGTTTGTAATGCATTTAGCTTACTAACCATGCTAGCATGGGGATGATGTCCTATGCTTTGACCAGGTCAAGTTATGCTTTGTAGACAGCATGACTGTTAACAGCCTGATTTAGAAGAAATTAACCAGATTCTTTAGACAGGATCTATGCTTGATAACGCCAAAATGTGGGTCAAGCCTGATGAGGTTTTTAATGTCATAGTTTATCAGGTTATTTATAATATGCTCCATTAATTAGCAGGTGTGACTCATCAGGCAGATGGTCCTAAAGTGGCATCATTGTGCTAAACATCAAGCCCTTAGCATGTGGCTAAGGTCTGTTTAAATGGTTTGAGGTGCAGGACATGTTTACTACTATGTATTCAACAACTTCTGTCATCAGATCCCTTGGATGAATGAATTTTAGTCTTGGATAACATCTTTATTTAGCACATGTTCCTTAGTGATCATGGCAGGGGGGGCATTGAAAAATTCAGGGAAAAGAGGACTATGATATAACTGAAGTGAAATTCATACTGATTTTGTTTCCTGGTATGTTGGCACTGACTACTGTTTCAGAGTAGATAGTGCCATTATGAATAAGTTCAGAGCAATGTGTTAACTATTAAGTAGTATTAACTGGTAGTATAACACTGTGGCATTGTTTCTGGGGGTAAATGACCAATGTTCTACCAGCAGTCTGTTAAAATTAAAATTTGCATCTGAATTATAGGCTTTCCTGCAGGGTACATGGGAAGATTCATTGTGGGTGGATTTTAATGTGTTTTTTTTTTATTTGTCTTGTTGTACATGAAAGTGGTTTCATTTAATATAAATTTGTATTCATAGTCAATTTTAATATATGTTAACAGATGTTTAATAGATTTTAGTTTCTTTCCGATTTTTATAGGATGTTTTAAGTGTTGTATTGTAACAGGAAATAGTAGGGTGATTAATTATCCAGTCAGGGTGATTGTAAAGGTATTTAATGTTGCTGTCTGTTTTTTCTGTATTCTGATGAAGTCCTGTATTTTATTGGACAAAAGCTCTTAATAAAATATTAGTGGTGCGATCCCTGGCCTCGTTCTTTTGTGTTTTTTGTGGAAATTAGTTTAATTTTGCCTATCCTGGTAGAGCAGTGGTGGTGTTATTTCTTAATTTTCTAACAAAGCTAAGGCATTAATTTCAGTTGATTATAAGTTCCTGAGAGAGAAGACTTGATATTCATCTTTAAATGCCACAAAATTAAGATCGTGGCCACAACTTTGGGGTTAGAATTTGCAAGTTATTCATTGAGCAATAGAAATAATTGATCTTTTATTACCCTTAGCAAAAGCAAGATTAAGACATTCTTTATCATAGAGGAGGTAGATTGTGAAAACTATTCCACTGCATATGACATATCAATAACAGGTCTACATCACATCATCGAATACTTAATTGAATCGCTGTTCATCGAACCCACATTGTCGAAACCTCTCTTCATCGAATGGCCGTTCCATTGAACGTTTTCACAGGGAAAAGCAACCACTGGTTAACCTAGCACCTGTCACTAAATTATAAAAAATTAAAACCCACTCAAGTGGGGGGCTACACCCACCACACCCCCCAATATGGGCGCTGTGCCCCCACACCCCCTAACTAAATATACCAATTTCGAGATTGCACTACAATGGAGAAAAGGGTACATTCCAGATGATTGCCAACTGTTGCTTTTCCGTGTGAAAAAGTTCGATGAAATGGCTGTGCGATGAAGAGAGGTTTTGACAATGTGGGTTTGACGAACAGCGATTCAACAAAGTAAATATTTGCTTAAATGATAGACCCATCAATAATTTGGTCATTTTTAAAAGTCTAATTCATCATAAACTACGATGTTAACCTTAATAGTTTCAAGCTCTTTAATAGCCCATATGCTAATCTTTGAGTTTAATATTAAAACATTGAATGTTGAACATTAAAGAAGGATTTCTAATTGTCCTTTGTTTCACATGGTAATGTAAGTTAATGAGCTGCTTCAGTAGACCTTGTAGTATTTTTCAAACTTTTAATTATATTCCTGATACTCTCCTTGACATGTGGCTCTTTTGTTCTGAAGAATACTTTTAAGTTTTTTTTTGTTCTTTTATTGTAGGGTTCATTTATGTTTGTTTACCACTAGAGGAGTTCATTTTTAAATTTCTCATATTTAGATCTGGTTGAGAGTGCCAGTTCTATATATTTATCTAGGTGAGCATAGAACTCTTTGGTGAAGCTGCCTGTTGTATCAACATCTGGGTTGCTGCTGCTGTGTAAGTTAATTCTGAAACTTCTTCATAGAATTTGATGAGACTAGTATGTTTAAAATCCATGAACTGAGATATTGGTTTCAGTGGGTTTAGGGAGATTAAGATGAAAGTCACTAGTTTATAATCTGACCTTACTGGGGAGGAAGACATCAGGGGAACAGGGCATGGTAATGCTTTATACACGTTACAAGAACTGTTGGGACATGATTTTGATGAGGACTAATAACTCCATTTTCCTTCCATTTGTAAATAATGTAATTACCGAACAGTAAGACCTGGCAACCTACTTCCTTTTCCTATTTGCAATGAAAAAACTGCAGATAATGGTTTGTCTGCAGGTTCACTTTAGGAGCTGACTGTGACTTGTAAGTGAGTGAGCAAACAAAGCTGCATTTATACGCTTATAAAAATGCTTATTTCCTGCTTTTTGAGAGTCACTGTATGCAAAGTGCTTGCTTCTTAGGATACAGAAAAGACTGCTAGAATGCTAGCTAATGCCATTGCAACAATCTGATTTTACTCAAGAATCTTCTGACTGTTCTGATTTTCTAACAACTTCAGGAGACTAAACAGTATCTCCATGTTTTATCGTATTGTTTTTGACCCTGTGCCTGTTGACCATCACGCCTGTAAGGCACGTTCATACAGGCAAACATGAGAGTGCTTTGTGTTCTAACTGAAATCATCGTAATACTTGCTTGCTTTACTTCTCTTTTTTATTAACCTAACCCCACACCCAGTGGTGATGTGGACATTCACATCCATGCGAGGGTCACCTATTCCCTCCCCTGCAAAGTCCACACATGCACTGACATGAGCTACCATGACTGACTTTGAGCAGTCATGCACACACCCTTCTTGACTCAGCCCCCACCTTCCCTGATAAGCTTCCACTCTCTTTTTTTAATTTCTCCAAGTCTTTTGGGTTTTTATTACCATGTTGGGAATGGACCTCATTCCCAAGTATGACTAAAGTTCATGAAATTAGTATTGTTTCAGTCTTGAATGATAGGCAGAAGTGCTCTTTGCAGCACCTGCAATATTCCCAGTAATGACTACTTCTTCAGTTCATATGGAGTTACATGTGTTGGTAACATATCTAAGTTGTTGTTGTTGTGTCTTTCGGCTTATCCCGGTTAGAGGTCGCCACAGCAGAACTCCGGTCCGCTAATGTTTGGTAGGGGATTTTTATGTGCCGAGTTACCAGCCCTGACGCACAACCTTCAACGAAAGCAGGCCCATTCACGCATGCCTCCACACAGAAAATGCTCTAGCTGCGAATCGAACCCGACAACGTTTTCCTGTGAGGCGACAACGCTACTGCAGCACCACTACCGTGGGTTGGTAACATATCTAAGTATAATTGTAAATTCTTTTTTTATAAGACCCATTGCTCCGACTACTATTGGAACTGGGTATCCTTCCACATTGCCCTCATTTCTGCATGCAAATCCAGGTATTTTATGACTCTGTGCGTAAGACACTGTAGTCACTGGATGTAGCACTTTCAATGATCAATGCTACTTTTGTCTTCTTTTCATGGACTACTATATCTGGTTTTCTCTCATCTCTTTTTTGTACTGTTTGCAATGGGGTGATCCCATGTGATATAAAGTTCATCATTTTCTATAATGCTTTGTGGATATTGTTACTTCAATATTATAATGTTGGCACAATCCCCAGTGCAACAGTCTTGAACATTACTATGCCTTTCAGTATACAGTCCTTGTGCCATTAGTATCTCACAACCAGTAACAAGATGCATGACTATTTCTAGTTCTATTTTACAAAACCTGCATTTCTGTGTTTCTCTCACATGTTCAATGGACTTTGTAAATGTGTGTGTAGTCCACTGTCTTGGGCTGCCAACCTTTCATCTTTTGGTTTAAATTCACCTCTCCTTAATCATTCCTGCGTTTGATCCTGATCATCTCCATTGGGGCTTTGTCAGTGGAACCACAGTGCAAGTTGTGTGAAAACCACTCTCTCTCTTACTCAGGATGGACATACTCATCCTCTCTTCCTGTACCTTCAAGCACCCAGGATGCAAGTCAGACTCTGATCACCCAGGCCATAGCCAGGACTTTATTCCTTTGTACCTCCAGCAAAGACTTAATGGTATATCCAGATTTGACAGCTATTCTGTGCTAACAGTAGATGAGTTAATAAAGCAGATAGGAAAGAGAAGGTGTCTAACTCCACCATGCCTTCTGATGGAGTGCTGGACAATTCCCCTATCTAATGAGGGTATGAAGAAAGAGCAGGTAGGCTATTTTAGTACACTACCCAACCTTTCTGCCACCAAGAGGCCCTGGCCATGTTCCAGATATTAATGAGCCATGTATCGTAGTCTAAGCATTTCTTTGCTGCAGCCTGTTCTGGTGATGTAGTCATCCATTTGGAAGACTGGAATTTATATATTCCCAAATTCCAAGAGGTGTTGGATTTTCAAAGGCTTACACTTAATGTTCCAAAGTACAGAAGTAGGGATGACTGAGGTGTAAGGTAGATAAGTCATGTAATTATGAGGAGATTGATCAAGCCACAAAAGGAGGAAATGGAGGCTGTGAATGAATGGCCAGTTCCCTAAATGGCAATTGACAGTTTTTTTAGGTCTTGTGGGGATTTATAGGAAGTTTGTCTCCCAGTTTTATTCTGTGACATGTCCCCTTAAAAATCTAATCACAGAAAAACTGCTTGAACAGATCAGGTGAACATTGGAAACTGAGGAGGATATCCATAAACTAGAGTTTATGCTGTGAACTAGTTCTGCTGTCATGTGACTTATACAAACCATGCAGAGGGCAGTTTTAGTTCAGAAAGTAGGGAATGAAGAACATCTAATTTAATATCTGAGTAGAAAGCTAAACAAGGCAGATACCAGGTTTTCCATGATGGAGAGTGTCTTACTACCAAATGGTCTTTATGGTACCCATGTTATTATCTTTTGGGTAGAGTTCCCCCTAGTTACAGATCATGTGCAGCAGGAAGAAGGTAACATTAGGTCTGTAGTGGGCCCTGCAGGAAGAAACTCATGGCAAAAATTAGGAGGGGCAATATCCAGCAAGGTAAAATCTCCCTCATCAATATAAACAAGCAACTCGGGGGGGGGGGGGTAATAAAGTCCACAAAAGCCAAATTGAGGTATTAGTAGCCACCCAGGCCAAGGACTGTCATGAGACTTTCTTCAGTTATGTCCAACCCTTCAACAGTAATCAACAATGTACTGAATTAATTGGAAATGGTGCCACCTATATGGAACCAGAAGATATAGCTAATCTCCTGTCTAACAAATTTAGTTCCAACTTTACCTTCACCACCCCCCCCCCAATATTCCTCGGGGAATTCCAACATCCATCACTTACCCAACCATCAATTGAGAGCAGCACCTCAAGATGCTGTCCAAGGCCAGGAACACTGCACTGATAGTCCCTGATAATATCCCATGATACATTCTTAATAGCATGAAACATGAACCATCAGTGCTACTTGAATCCCTATTCAACCACAGCCTCCAAGTGAGCTTCATACCAAATAAATGGAAGACTGCAACAGTTAGAACCCCTGCACAAGGGAAGCCTACCATGGACTGGGGGAAGTTATAGACCCATTAGCCTGACTAGCCTGGTATGCAAAGCCATGAAATGGGTAGTCATGGATATCATAAATAAAGACACAGGTAACCTAGAAACACTGTATCCTAAACAGTTTGGGTTTGTCAAGGGCAGGTATTGCCTACATAACTTGATGGACTTCTTTGAGAAGGTCACATAAGGGATGGACAAGGAAATTTCTGTGCATACTGCTGACCTCTACCTGGTCACAAAAGAGAGGGACAAGGGCAAATCTGTTCATACTGCCTACCTCAACCTGGTTAAGGCATTTGACAGATTGTAGGGTCTATTAACAATTTCCACAAAATTAGGTATAAACCCATATGCCACCCATGGATAGCCAGCTGGCTCACAGACTGAATCCAAGAAGTCAGAATAGAGGTGTTTATCTCCACAAAAAGGTTGGTTACTACTGGGGTCCCCCAGAGCTCGATACTGGGGCCAGTACTGTTTGGCATCTACATCTCTGAAGTTAAGGCTAATGTCAGGGGTCTCTGGCTGTCCAAATTTTCAGTTGATTACAAAATGGGAGCAGTCACTGATTCCCTGTAAAATACAAATGTCTTCTAAGAAAGCCTGACAGAAGCCAGTAACTTATGCTCGAATCAATACAAAAAACTCAGTTCTAAAACGTGCATCATAGTATCTTTTGAGAAGATGGTAACACACTCTTGAGAGTAGACTCTGTAGTCCAGGACTTGGGAATGCATGTAAACAGATTTGGCATTTGACTACCATGTTTATATTGTGGCAAAGAAATCATTCCATGTTGCACAACTTATAAGTAAAGTTATGGCATCTATGTACAAACAAGTTATCATACTGTTGTACTCTGCCTAATAAGCCCAGTTATCGAGTATAATATCTCCTTCAGTGTGTACCTCACCAGGCATATGCAACAGATGGAGCATCCACAGACATTTCTCAAAAAAAGAGTTCATGGGGTGGAAACAAGTCCTCCTGAAATGAAGTGATCTATGCCAAGCCTAAATGCTTCCTCAGATCCGGCCCTAATGGACCTGGTGCACATCCATGAAACACCCACTCTATGGACCTTAACCTGAATAGCAACATAAGATATGCTGGAGGGACAGGTATGTGTCCCAGAGGCTCCCCCTTGTGAATCAACTCATACAATGTGAACCAGAAATATGTCAATTCAACAATGTACAGGTCATTTTACAACTATGTACAGTGTCTCCATATTCTTAAATACATAAAATACAGTAAATAGCACAGACCTTTGTTTTGATAGGGTAATCAAATAACATCAGAGGAAGCCAAGTGTATATAATGAAGCTTAACTACGGAAATACGGTATGTTATATAACAAAAGTGACCTTAACAGTAAACAATAATAAATTGGAACCATGTAAAAGGGAAGGCTCTTTGACTGAAATGTGACTGTTTTGTAATCATTCTTTGTGCTTGACATTCAAAGGTGGATCACAGAATAGTGCAGTAATCAAAAGGACAACACTGTCTAAATAATAAAATAGCTAAAAGGATGTTTTGACACAGGCAAGCCCCACAGTCCTCCATATTCCAGCTACTTATATATGCAGACTCCAAGAACACTGTATCTAGGAGAAAAGAAAAATTGCTAAGATGCTGCAATCTTTTTTAACACCTTTATGAAGTTCACACCGGAGTTCCACTGTGGCGACCCCTAACCGGGAAAAGCGAAAGATAAACAACAACATTAAGTTCACACCCATCACAGTGATACAGTCAAATATACGGTTACAATTTCTTTCTTAACAGCTATTCATCTCAACACTACATAAATTGCTCAAGTCCTGTCTTCCTTAAACTTTCACTCTTCCTCCTGAACATTATTTTGCATGCATTGTTCCCACAAACTGCATTTATTTCTGTGCTCCTTCCCTTTTCTAAATATCCTACCTCCAGTTCTTTTATCTCCTTTACACCATTCAGTAATTCAGTTATGGTTGGTTTAGGTTTTGATTTCCATTTTCTAGTAACTGCTTTTTTGTAAGCCAACAGCATTAAAATTAGTAGAGATTTACTTTCTCGAGGCAATTCAGTTTCTGTATCTCTGTTCAAAAGAATTGCTGCCTTATTTACAATAATTTGGTCCCCCAACATTTCTAACAAAATACCCTGTAGGGATTTTTTTCAACTCTGCCAACTTATTGCAATCCCCAAAACATGTTTCCAAGCATGTCTGTCTTTCTCATCCCACCTCCAACATTTGCTGTCTAACTGTGGAAAAATTCACCAAAGTCTGTTTGGGGTGTGAAAAATACCCATGCAAAGACTTCATGCAAAAATCCTAAACCTTGTCAGTTTTGTTGAATATCTGGGAGCCATACAAACATCCTTTCATTGTTCCTTTATATATATTGCCATTCTCTTCTCACTTCATAGTCTTTTCTAAACTCGTCTGCTAGATTAATTTAGTTGTCATGCATTATTTTATATGCCCAACTAATTAACCATTTTTTAAACGCTGCTTCTGTTCTAGACAACTAAAATCTCAACCAGAGATGGTCTTTTATTTAGCACGCCTTTGTTCCTTTCTCTTTGCTTATGCTGTATCAATATTGGTAGGAAAGGCAGTCTCCAAATTTCTGCTTGGCTTCATCCCACTCTTACATTTCCCTCCCTAATAATTTGCTCACAGTGCATTGGTTACTTTGCTAAATTTCGAACCACAAGAAAGCCAGGAGAAACCGACTTCATAAGAAAAAAACACCCTTTATTAAAAATGAAATAAACTTAAGAGGACATAACAACTGTGTACAGGGCATGTTTACTTGTGATACTTAGTTAAAATTATTCAAATTCCATCCCTGTTGCCTATTTCTTATGCCCGTACAAGCCATTATCACTATTGATAAAATCTCTCCATTCCCATGTTGGCTTAGTTCTCAAACGGCATTCTACTACTTTGTAATTTTTTTTTTAATCTCTCCCACTGTTTTGGATTTCTAATACCATTACAGGAATGGACCCCATTCTGTATATTCTGTATGGTTGCTATTGTTGTATATTAAGGGTCTGCATGCAAAATCCTAACCTCCCGCATTTCAAAATAATTTCCTTCCATTTTGACTTGTGATCTACTTGTATTATGTATATCAGCTTTTGCTGTAAAATCGAAGTATCATTTCAAATCTGGTAATTCCAAACCATCTTGTTAGAAACAACTTAACTTAACTCTTGCCCTCTTTCCCAAATAAATTCTTTCAATACTCTATTAGTTACAGTCCACAGCTTCTCCACTGGTTGCCAAAATTTCCTGACCTGTACATAATATTCCAGACACTAGGCACATTCTCACTGCCTGTATTCTACTATCCATCTCCATTGTCAAAAGCTTATAATTTCTCCATTTTTGTGTCTTTTGTTTATTTTCCACATACCTTTAGCTGCCATAATAGAATTCTTTTTAATCTATGGATGTAAACACTTTATCTTATTCCCAAAATTATGCATATTGCTATTGCTTAATTCATTCATTTGTGGGAATATGGTTAACAATTATAGCATTTGTTTTACCTTCATTTACTTTATATCCTGAAAAAAACTTGAAACTGTACCAAAACCTTCCACAGCAGTGAAATATAATGTTCTGGATTTATGAAGTACAGAACGTGTATCATCTGCAGTTTATTTTTTCTTGAATACTACACCAGTTATACTTCTGAATTTCTGAGCCCATTATTTTCTTTGCCAGTGGCTGTAAGTATAATGCAAATCAAGGGTAAAGGAGGCACCCCATTTGAAATTGGTATACAAGAAGTTGGGTCTGAAGTATCCTTAACTTCTTTGGGTAGTACAGCCACCACAGCTTTCTTCCAAGATGCTGGTACTGTCCCTAATTTTAAAATATTTTGTTAAAAAAAACACTCCAGGTCTTTAACACTTTCTTTGCTCATAACTTTTTTTATTAATAGAGGAATACCATTTGTTCCTGGAGAATTCCTCATTGATTGATTTTTACCCATTTTTATTTCATCCTCTCTCATCACAGCTATTAATTCTCCATCTTCCTCTTAACTTGATCTGTTTAACTCTTCCTTAAACTGTCCATTTGTGCCTTTTCTTGGTTTCCCTATTCCTTTGCTTTAAACAGATTTTCCAAAATCTCTTTTTGTTTTCTGTTGCCCAAGTTTTTGTACCATGGGGTTGCTTTCTTGTTTAACAGCAGACTTTCTAAACTCATACAAATTATCCAGCTACTGCCTTATTTTCTTATTAGTGCCCAGCAGTTGCTCCTCTTCTTGTTCTGCAAGATTTCCTTTTGCCTGCAGTACTTTAATCTTTGATAATACCTGTAAATAATTCCTGTTACTTCTTTCCAATATTTCTTTTGTCTTTCATTTCTATATTTTTACATTCTGTTTTCATATTATTCTACTCCTCAGCTATCCTATTTTGAAGAACTGTATCTTCCCTAGCAACTCTTGAATAATTTCCACTACCCGTTCCTTAAATTTCCCTGTTTTAATATGGAAGTAGGAAAGCTCCCACATCTTAGTTTTACCCTCCATCTTTATCACAATCTTAACTGCTGCAGAGTCTCAAATGTGTTTCAAACCTTTCAATTAAATACCCATGCTCCTTTGAAATACAATTTCTGCACAACTCTGTTATTGTACCTTCGGGAATACTAATTATTTGTAGCTTCCTGATAGTAAGTATACATCTTACATTCCTAAAATTCTGATATATTTCTTCAAGAATCTACCCCCCTGTTATATTTTCCCTTCTAGGTCCCCTGATATATCTACACTGTTGCATATCAGGTTCCATTCCCCAACCATGAATAATAATCTCTGGTGGAACATAATTACCTCTCCCATAAGTCTCTTAAGCCCCTGCTAGTGTAATACTCTTTCCCTGCCAGAAACCCCTTGTTACCACAAATCTACTATTGTTTCCTTTCTTCTTCCCTTCTGTCATTATTGGAGCTCCTCTCCACAATCAGTATTATTACCCGCATGTTCAACTAACCTTGATACTCTGACAAATAACCATTCTGAAATCCTTCCTTCATCAAATCCACATGCTCATTTGTGTTCAACTGCAACATTTCAATTTGTACCACACACGTCTTAATATAATTTAATATTCTTTGCCTCTTGCTCATATCCTACAGTGCCATTCACATTCCTTGATATAAGTTTTATGTCAGCCATTCTGTTAAGAAGCTATTACATTCACATATTGTACATGACAGTTTTTTTGAGTGTATGTTTCCAACCTGCAGCTTATATGTAGACATTAAAATTTGTCAGGCTGGCCTTATATGCAATTGCAGCTTCTCATTTCGTTTTGAATGCACATCACATTTCCAAAAAATTTTCTTCCAGAAAAACAAACAAAAAATTATGTGCATTTTCATTTTTAACCCCTACCCCTTTTGACTCACAGTAAACATGCAAAAATATGAACACTTTCCAAACAGAGAAGCTATTCCTCAGTATATGGGAAGTTGCCATAAATAGCTTACACCTAAAGTTTACACCCATTCAAAAGTTTGATTTAATTATATTGGAAATGTATACTAGAAATACATGCTCCATCCAGCTCCAATACCACCCAGTGCTGTCTCATCCAAGCTTTTTTTCAGATGTTAAAAACAACTTGCCTATTCTCAGTTAACTGATATTTAGCCTCTGTATGACATTGCTCTTCTCAAATGCTGGCAAACTGTTATTTTACATGATTTTAGTATATACATCCACTGGCAAGCATAACACGAGGGGACTCATTATAATTTAATATACACATATGATCAGTTCACTTCAACTCTTCTGCCTAGCAGTCCAAGATTACAAGATTATACTGCTTTTATAGCTAGCCTTTATCTTGTTACATTATAAAGCCCATATACATTTCAGTCGAGAAGAAGTACTTTCTTAATTAACATAACTGGTGTTAGCAGCAGTCACTGATAAGACTCCCCGACGTTACCTTTAAAATACCTCTGGATACCATACAGAGCTACTTTACAATATAGCAAGCATTTGAGTTCAAGCAATTTATTATAGATGTATTACTAAGTAAAAATGTTTTTCCTTCCAGTTATATTTTCAGTCCTTTCATTATCATCTAAGCATTAATAACTAATTAAACATTCTGCTTTCGAGATCTCCCACCAGTTTAACACAGTCCAGAAACTTTCAGTCTTTTTTTTTCCACTTCTTGCAAAAGCAGAGTTCTCATGTCCAAACTGCATATTGTAGAAATTACACTTTAAGGTTCTTCCATTTATTTTCTGTTTTCACATTCTTGTGGGCCTTCTTCATCATCGTGACCATGTGACATTGGTCTCCTAGGCTTTTTTCTGACACTCAATCATATTCCTTTGGAAGACTGGAAAAGGTTTTACTGGCAAGTTCTGTCTATGTGATGTGCCACTGAGAAATAGAGATCAAAATAGAATCCCATTCAACTTGCTGGATCACTCCTTGCTGGGTAAACGTTCTCATTCACAATTTCTGCATTCAGAAATGTGTTTACTCCTTCAGGAAAAATTATTCTAAAGACAGCTGGAAATAAATTTAATCTCACACCTGCCTCTTGAGTCTTGACATCCTCTGATTGCAGGAGTAGACCGGTGTACAGTATATTATGATTTTTCCACAAATACTTTGGTGTCCTCAGTTGACAGTACCTCCACCTTATGACACAGTGTTGTTATAAGCAGCTCTTTCTACTGATATGATTGCTTCTTTGCTGAAAAATGCTACAGGTTTTGGCTTCTTTCTCATGACTAGATTTGCAGTATACATATAGTGTGCCCTTTCAGTTAACAAATTCTGATGTGGCATACCAATTCAGTTGCTTATTTGTACTTTCATAAGATTAATTCACTTTGTTTCCTTCCAGTTTCTCAGGTAGAGCAGAAAATCTCAGATTTTCAATATGTGCTTTGTCTTCTAGCTTTATTATTTTTAAACAGTATTTCTTGGGAAGCTTCATATTCAGCCAGTTATTACTTGATTACAAGCTCAGATTTATGCAGTTTTATCAGCTCATCTGAATAGCTAGTTAAACCTTTTTTGTAATTTGTATATATTCATCTAGTGTCTCACTTATGCTAGTCTTCTGAATGCATTTGATATATTTTTCTGTAAATTACTGGAAGCCAATTCCTGTAAATCTCATAGCTAAACTGCTTTTTGCTGATCAGTATAAGGCTCTTCCCTGGCTCTGCATTACAATGCTGACTTTTGGAATGCTGAGTAATGACAGGCCTGGAAAAAAAAAGACTGAAAATAGGAGGAGAGAGAATCTTGAAAATTGCTCTTGTCCTTTAAATTTCTTTTTTTTTGGGGGGGGGGGCCCACCCCTGAACTAATATACACAAAATCCGAGATTGCTATACCTAGGAGAAAAGAGAATATTCAGAGAAATGGGAACTCAGACTTTGTATATGTAAGTCCATTCATTTGGCCATCCAGTCTCCCTACTTCGGGACAGTCTCTAGCGAGTCCCGTCATTTCAAACGGTTACCACTTTCCCCAGTAAAGTTTTGTTTTTCTTCTCATTTTCTAGTTGATTTGTTTCTTATTTTCTCTGGATTTCTTCCTTTCTGACATCTAGGCAGTATAGTGACTAACCAGTAAATGAATTTCCCCAAATGGATGACTTTTGCTGGCTGTTTCCAGAGTTTGAGTTTTAACACTCAGTGAGCTCTAATCAACTTATTAATCAGTGTGCAGCCATTTTGGAAGAAAGATACTGCAGTCTTTTTTTTTTTTTTTTTTTACAGCAGCATTCTTTTACTCTTAGGATACAACATTTACAACTTTTAAGCATCCATTCATATGCATGGTGTCTCTTTTCTGAACCATAATCCATTACTCTATATATATTTGGAACATGCATAATTCATATGTTTACAATTTTTATTTTTCACAGTACTACAGTAAGCACTTTAACACATTTGATTTTATACGTTGCCATTCTTTTTATTATATTCTTCTTCATAAATATGTACATTAAACAATAAATATTCCCCCCCTTGAGTGGCAGTTGTCATTTCTGCCCTTGAAATGAACTGCTGTCTAGCTTTTTCTCTGCACATCTGAACCCTCTCCTGTATGGTCCCTCTCCCTTCTGCACACAGGCATCCTTTGGGGCTTCCTTCTCTAGCTCTTTCTCCCCCTCTAGCTTTGTCATTTATTTTGGTACTTTCTCTTCCTTTGTTCCCATTTTATCTTTCTTCCCTTCTGGCAATTTGATCCATTAATTTTACCACTTCTTCCCCTATTGGGCTGTCCATATTTTTACCATCTTTTTATTGTCTTCTGTTTATATATAGTCATCAGCTATCCCACAAGGATTTGTATCACTTCTGGTATTCTCCTTTGATATCCTAATAAAAATACTTTGGGTGTTAATTCAATGTTTCCTATTCCTACTCTCCTATTTAGTAGTGTGTGTTTTATTTCTTCTTTAAATTCCCCTAACTTATTACACTCACAAAAAATGTGCCCCCATGTGCCTCTCTCTTCTTTCCATCTTTAAAATACCCGTCAATGTGGGCAACAATTTAGCTAATTTACTCTTTGCAAAAAAAATTGTGGAGATATTTCCAAGGAAAAATTTCAGTTTTTTAGGTTTTAGATGTGTACATTGGGAGTGTGAGAATTTCTGTCCATTCTTCCTTCCTCTGTATCTGCATTCCCACTTTCCACTGTCTACTTTGTGTTTCTGTAATCTTTCTATTATTATTTCTTCCACTAATTTAATAAGCCCTCTGGTACTTCTCCCCTCTTCGTTATTTACATTTTTTTCTGTTATTAGATCTAAAGCTGTCCCTACATGTGTCCATTTTTTTTCTTTACTACTCCATTTACCTTTTAGCCCCATAAAATCACAGTCTTAACTTCAGGGATAAATCATTATCCCAAGCATTTATCGTATCTCCACCATGCAGTTGGGAACAATATTTAATTTCCCTCCATCTCCACATAACATTTGATGCACTGTGTCTGTCTTCCATAGGTTCATACTAGGCTATCTGCCCTAGGGCATTTATAAGCCTAGCCAGAGTGTGTTTTGCTTTCGCCACCCATTTTAAATTAATTTTGCTATGCCCTTTTTCGAGGTTAGTATATTATGCCTCTGTCTAACACTGACACAGAAGTGATACTCGGGGTAAACCTACAATCTCCCATCCACTCATCAAGATTCCTCTTGAAGAGAGTCAATGAGGGACTCTGCCTAACCTGGACTGGGATTTTATTCCAGAGTGAAGGGAGCCTCTGGGTTATGAATCTGTCCCTCCAGCATGTCCTATTTATTTCAGTGCTGAGGTTCAAGTCTCTCGAGCGCATAGCTCGATAGGATTTGGATTTTCTGAGGTGCAGCATGTCCATTAATTCCGGGTTGGACATGGCTTTATACGTCAGGCACAGATCACCTCTGAGCAGGCGGTATGCCACTGAGTAGAGCTGGAGTTTCTTTAACCGGGCAGCATATGGAATCTGTTTGAGCCCTTTGATCCTCTTGGTGAGGTGCTTTTGGGGTCATTCCAGTTGCTGCAGGTGTCTGGTAAGGTACATCCCAAAAGGGGCATTGTACTCAATTATGGGCCTGATGAGGGATGAGTAAAGAGGCACGATGACCTCCCCTGATCTAGATGTGAATCCCTTCATGATTAGGTGGGCTATATAAAATAATTTTCTAACCACTTTGGCCACGTGGTTGTCAAATGAGAGATTGCTATCAACTTGGGTCCCCAGGTCCCTAATTACTTCTTCCGTACTTAATGGATTACCACCTATGTGGTAATTTGTGGGCACTTTGTTTTTGCCAAAGGGGATGACTATACACTGTTTTGGCGTTTAGCTTGAGGCCATGGCTCTGGCAACAGTTGTCTGTTTCTATGAGGCCCTTTTGGAAGATGCTTGTGTCGGCTGGAGTCTCGATTATGGCGCCCAGTTTGCAGTCATCTGCGAACTTGGTCAGCCACAGTCCTTCCGTGTTGGCCTGTACCTCCGAGAAATATATACCGAACAAGAGAGGTCCCAGGACTGAGCCTTGTGGGATGCCACTTGTAACTGGTTTGGCGTCTGACATGGCTCCAGCAATTCTAACCATGTGGGTTCTGTCCTTGAGCCTGTTTGCAACCCATCTAGTGACATAGGGGTTTATATTTAAGCTGGTGAGCTTATCTATAATGCCCGAGTGGGGTATTGTATCGAAGGCTTTTGTGAGGTCCAGGTAGGCTGTGTGGACGACCTTCCCCTCGTCAATGGCCTTGGTGACTGTTTCAAAGAAATCAACCAGGTTTAAGAGGCAGGATCTGCCCTTAACAAAGCCAAACTGGGTAGGATTCAGTGTCTGTAGGTCCCCAATATCTTTATTTATGCGGTCCATGATGATCCTTTCCATATCTTTGCAGACCAAGCTAGTCAGCCTTATGGGGCGATAGTTTCCAGGATCCGTTGAGGCACCACCTTTGTGGAGAGGGACCACTGTTGCTGTACACCACTCTTTGGGTACATATTCTGTAGTAAGGCTGAGATTGAACAGTAGTTTTATGTTTGGGTTTAGCTCTTCTTGGAGTTCATGTAGGACGCAGCCCAGGACACCATCTGGTCCCATTGATGCTGTGTTTTTTGCTTTGGAGAGGGCGGCTCTTACCTGAGCATCTGAGATGTCAAGGGGGCAGCACTGTGCTGGGATAGATATTTGCCCTTTTGGTGGGGAGGGGGGGGGAGTTTGCGCTGAACCTGTCAGCTAGGATGTTGGCAACGTCTGTGGGTTCGGTGTACTTTTTGTCATTTTGGACTAATTCTGAGCATATCTGGGAATTCCCACCCAGGTTCCTAACATAACTAAAGAAAGCCTTGTGATTATCCTTAGTGTCCTGTGCAATTTTTCTCTTGAAGCTGGCCTTAGACGATTTTATGAGTGCCCTTAGTTTTTTGCTAATACTGATCAGAGATGCCTTCCCTTTTTGGGATTTTGCTCTATCATGTAGTAGCTTCCTCCTTCTATTGTATAGTTTGTTTATGGCTGGGGTCCACCAGACAGGACGTCTGCCTTTGGAGGATTGGGTCTTGGTTTATTTGGGAATGCATGATCCATGCATTCCTAAAGGTGTTTATAAAGGATTCTGCGGTCTGGGCCGTATTTGCCACAGGCCCTGGGGCTTTGAAGGATTCCACCTCAGTTTTGAGGAGTGTGAAATTTGCTTTAGAGAAGTTTTTCACTGTGGTTTTCTGGGCAGGGGGTGGGGTCGGGATGTGAATATGCAGTGAGATTAGTTTATGGTCTGATCTTACCAGTGAGGGATACACTTCTGGCCTGGAGCATAGAGTCCCCATGTTGGTGATGATCAGGTCCAGTATGTTTTCCCCTCTTGTGGGACTGGTAACAAGTTGTTCCATAGCATCTGAGTTTATAAATTCTAGGAACCTTTGGGCTAGGGTGATGGAGCTAGAGTAATGCTCCCAGTCTATGTTTGGGTAGTTGAAGTCACCCAATATAATGGCATTTGGAGAGACCTTCATATTTTCCAGTGTTCTCAGGAAGGCCGAGTGGGGTTCCTGGGTTTGGGAGGGTGGTCTGTAGCAGGCTATAAACTGGAAAGTAGTTTTACCCACTGTTAGTTGCACATGGATAGTCTCTGATGCTTCGTGCTGTGCCACCAACCTGGAGGTGTGGGTATCTTTGACGAATATTGATACTCCCCCTCCTTTTGTGGTTCACTGCAAGTTTTGGGGCCGAAAAGCATAGTATGACGCATAACCTGGTAGTGCTGGGGTGCTCTCGGGAGCCTTGAACCAGGTTTCTGTTACTGCACAGATATTGATGTTCTCCATGCTAAGGAAAGTTTCAAGTGCATGCATCTTGAGGTTTAGACTTCTGGCGTTGAGTAGCATTACTCTTAGTTTCTTATCCCTTGTGATACCTATGGAGGTGGGTTTGTCTTTTGAGCCTTGCCTAAAAAAGGCACTATGGGGGTAGCAAAAGCCTTTGCCAATATCCGAAAGCCCAGGGGTGACAGGTGCAAGCCGTCCCTAGCGAAGCATCGTGGCTTGTTGAGCATGTCATCCCAGGCTGACAGGCATTGGATCCCCTTTGAATGACACCAATACTTAAGCCAATTGTTGAAATTGATCATCTTGTCTTCATATTGTGGCATCATTCTTGGTGAGGGTAAGATGCTACTCAATGTCAGGGTCATACCGGCCTGGGCTACATGCTCAGAGAGCTCCTCTATGTCTCTTTTCATGTAGTCCAGGGAGGTACGTCTCAGGTCATTCACACCAGCATGGACAATAAGTCATATTTGTACTTGCCTTGGTGTGACCTGAGTGCTTGTGTTATGTGGCTGATCCTAGCGCCCGACAGGCAGCTCACCATGACCTTCTCCTTGTTCAGCCTGGTGAGCGGGACGTCAGTGTGCCCGACGATAGAGTCACCTATTACAAGTGTATCAGGTGTGCTGTTTAGCCTTAAGGGCTGTGACTGTTCAGCACACTGGCTTTGTGAGCTATGTGTTGCACGTGTTTTGTTTTGGAGTAGCGGTTGCTTGGGTGTCTGCTTTGGAGGTCTCTGCTGCTTAGGCAGATTTTTATTTAGAGCCTCCGAGTATGTTTTTGTGTGTTTATGTGTTTGGTTTGCTGTCGTGGTAGGTCTATGTGAGACTGGAATTGTAGTGAGTGTGGTTTCCTTCTCCTCCTGACTGGTTACACCAGTACTGAGTTGAGAGAGCTTAGCCTCCAGTTTGGCTATATGGTTGCATCTCTCACATGTGTTGGAATTTGTTGGGAGGAGGAGAGGGTTGTCTGTGTACATGAGGCAGTTGTAACATTGCCTCAAGATTTCCAGATTCACCAGCTGGACCAGAGAGGAGATTGTCAACTGACCTTTGGACATGCTAGAATAGTATTGGGAATTCCTTTATAATTGAAAAAAGGGCCAATGGGGAACAAGGTACTCAAGGGGAGTTTGTGAGGGTGTAGTGCTTTTAATTTTTTAGTGCTGACTTATATAATTGATTTAGTGAGCAAGTGCCAGGTAACTTAAATGCAAAAACGACATACAGTAACTTTCTTTCAAGTGAAACAATGAAATAAGTACAGTAAGCAATGCAGATATCACTAGGGATCCACAGAAGCAATGAAAAGCCACGTTTTAGGTGGAATTAGCATTTCAGGGAAATAACAAGCAAACAAATAAGCATACAAACAAAGCTAGATTCAGCACGCCTGGATCTAGTCTATGCTACAGCAAACAAGGTGTACCAATTTCAGTAAGAAACAGTTCAAATACGCAGGCACTTTAAGCCTTTAACCAAAGATTCCCAGCTCAGAAGGGCAGAGTCCAGCCTCTCCTCCCACAAGAGTGCAGACCGCGAACCTTCTTAATGTAAAATAACTGTCCTGAAGCCCAAGTGCTTAAACCAGAACTAATATACTTTTAGAATAACAGACACTGAGCCCTCAATGAGCAGTTCCCAACTTAGAAGGATGTAAGCTACCTGTCCTGCCACCACAGTGCAGGCCACAAACCTTCCTAATGTAAAACAACTGATCTGAAGCCCAAGTGCTTAAACTAAAAGGCTTAGAATGAGTTACACCAAGCAGTAATAAATACAGTTGAGTACTTTTAAGAAGACGCAAAAGCAAAATAAAGTAGGAAGAAACACAAATACAGTAAAAGCAGATACATTTTTTTTTTGAGTGAGCAAATGAGATGGGCCCAGGAGGAGTATCCAAGTGCAAATTTATGAGAGAGGCAGGCAGTTTCAAAGCCACCAAGAGTAACTCCTCCTTATAGCTATTATTCTCTCTCTGTCTCCAACTGCTTTTATTTATCTCTCTCCATCTCATACTGAAAGTCTTGCACTGCTTTTGCCCAGTCCATCTCTAGTTCCCTATCTTCTTTCTACAACAGCCTGTCTACTATATCTATTTTCATATTCTCTGTCAGCTCCTTCCTTAATACCATCTCTTTCAAATCTGGCT
Source organism: Protopterus annectens (assembly GCF_019279795.1). Taxonomy (NCBI): domain Eukaryota; kingdom Metazoa; phylum Chordata; order Ceratodontiformes; family Protopteridae; genus Protopterus; species Protopterus annectens. The sequence goes on from NC_056737.1 coordinate 516,768,612, forward strand.
CATAGTGGCTATCCACTAATCTTAGTACACATACTATTTGGCATGCCTGGAGATTCTTGAGTAGCTCTGGGACTGCCAAACTACTCCTATCAGTCGGTAGGGTTACTTTCTTCAGCTTTTCATCATCCCATATAAAATTCCTCATCAGTTGCTTCACTTTCTGCAGTATTGTAGTCCCTGGAAAATTCCAAAAGGCCTGTCCTGTGTATATAGACTATGAGATAATACACATTTTCAGAGCCTGCACCCTTTGTTCTAAATCAAATTCTGCTGTTGGCCAACCTTGTAGTTTATTGTTGCTTTATCTTTTCCCCCATTTTGTGGTATGCAAATGCTTCCATTTTTTACATTGTTACCTAACAATACCAATCATTAGCAGACCGGAGTTCCGCTGTGGCGACCCCTAACCGGGAAAAGCCGAAAGACAACAACAACCTAGAAATCCCCCCATGTATCTCTGGTGTGTCTCCCACTTTCCATCCTCCTTTTATTCTAGCTCCTGTCCCTCTCTTCCACCTATCAAAACTGCTTTTGTTTTACACTTAACTTTATATCGAGTTCCTTTCAAAATGCACAGGAGACCCTACATCTTGAGTAGATCTTTATGATAATGAACACTAGGAAATCATCAGAAGCATATCATGTTTTTTTCTCCTCCCCTTCCCATACAGGCCCCTGCCATTCAGCATGTCTCATTGTTATAACCAATGGTTCGATATCCATAGCAAATAGGAGAGTGGACAGCCTTAGCTCATGGCTTGCTGTATTCTGAACTCCCCTGTTCTTTTCCATGCCTCTGATAAATTCTCCTACTCATATCTATTTATCTGGGACCCCTCATTTTTCTGTTACTTCAAACATGTAACCCCATGCTACTCTGTAGAAAGCCTTTTCAGCAGCCAGTAGTTCCAACTACCATTTGGGCATACACATTGGTTTTACAGAACACTTGTCTAATCTAGTCCAGGTGTTATATCTCTGTGAAAAAAATAAAGTTTAGCCTTCCTGATCCCATTTGCTTAAACATACGATTTCCTTGATTACTTTCCTCCTTCTGGGTCCCTTAATCTCCTCTCTTCTTGAAGTTAATATTACAGTCTCCCATTATCAAACCATCTTGGAATCTAGAAATCTGTGGTAGAATCCCTCTCAGGACCTTTTAGTATTAGGGAGTATGTTTACAGATGCTATGGTCTATTTCATGCCACTTTAAAGTGCCTTTTATTCCTGCATACCTTCCTTCCTTCCTTTCCTGTCCTCTAACTTTACCTCATTTTGAGTGGTCATGCTTTCTTTTCTACATAAGCACAGATCTTTGCTTTTTCTCCCCCATGATAAACCTGCAGCCACCATATAATTCCCTTCCCTAACCCTTTTCCTTTCCTTCTGGCACATGCTTCTCCTGAATCACCAATATCTGGGAGTCTGTGAGGCTAATGTATCATAATAATCACTCTTTCTTGTTTTTGCCTCCAGCAAATTCACATTCCAATAACTAATTCTTATCTCATTATCCCTCATTTTCTACTTTCTTTTATCCACTCTTTTCACACCCAGTTATAATCTTTCTTTCCACCCCTTCTGTACACCTATTCTTTTCTGATTTGAGATATCGCAATCTGATCTTTAACAGCAGTACACAGAAGCACATATTGGTGACCCCACTTTAATGTATCAGTTACAAGACTGGAATCTGGTAGGGACTGTAAATTTGTATAGGTATCATCTATGCATTTAGGATTTGAAATAGGAGTTTCTGTAAGGTGTGACTTCTTCCTTCAGTTTAGTATTCATTTTCAGACTTTCAGATATGTTTTATTTTAAAAAGCTTTTCAAAATAATATTTAGTGAGACTAAATCTATTTTTTATTATTTTATTTACAGTTGAGAATCAATTATCCAAACTAATTGGAACCTAGGGTAGTTCGGATAATCAAACATACATTGAACCGGATAAAAAAAATTTCTAAAATCTTGTTTTTTCTGCATACAGGGAATACACTTCACCCATTCAGCAATTCCAGTGGACAATAAAGAATGTTTTTCATACACAAGCTCAAAAAACACGCATAAGCAAATATGAATAACATTTACATATTCAGACTTTATGGTTTTTCCTACCTAAAACCTTTGGAAGGCTGTGTTCAGATAATTGATGTTTCTGATAAACAACGTTCAGATAACTGACTCTACTATATTCACTTTTGTTGACAAAGTCTGACTAAGTCAAAAGTACCCGTTTTCAGCAGAGACTTAAGGAGAAAAGCTCAAGATACAAAAAATTGTGTAAGCATGCAATAGTAAAATATTCATACAAATAAAAAATATAATTTGTTTACATAGCTTGTTACAGGAGTGCAGTTTACAAAGAACAATTAGGCTAAGACATTAAGATGTAAAGATCAGGGAGGATGAAAGAAACAGAGTGACAGTACAGGAATAAGATGAGTTAGGAGAGAGAAGAGGTAAGTTTATAACAATAGATAAATGTAGTGATAAGTGAGAGGATAGTGAAGCAGAGGTATTATGATATAGGGTGGAAGATTAAGAAGTGACAGAAATAAGGATGGCGGTAAAGGAGGGAGGTAGAAGAAGCAATATGGAAATATTTGTACCAAATGTAGGAGCAGATTAATAACATGAAGTACTGATCTAAAGGGAGCTAAGTGAAACTATATAATGTAACCATAGTAAAAATAAATATTAACATTAAAAAACTGATTTCTCTGTATCAGACATTTAAATTATATTAGTATCAGCCATTTATTTCAGAATGGAGAGAACCTGAAAGTGTGTAAGAAGATACCAATATCTAATGTGTAAAAAGGAAAGTTGGTTAGAATCCAGGAAAAAAATGGTATGAGTATTGTTTAATATTATGTACTACACTTTCCATAAGGAATATTTTGTAAAGGGAAAAAATCCACAAGCCATGCCATGTAGCAAAACCTTGAAAAAGAATGTAATTACCCCATATGGATGAGGGCTAAATATTAACTTAACTAATGAGTAAGCTGTGTAGAGCGATATGGGGCATTTAAGTAATACAAACTGAATGCATTAAGAGAAAATTTTTAAACTTAAATGTACTTTAGATAATTTTTATCTTTGCAGTGTAACCAGTGCGTAGATTGTAAGAATTATATGTTGCTGCCACAGGGCAGAAGTCTTCACATACAAAATCACAGAACAGCAGCTTCAGTAAACACAGGTTTTGATGAGTTTGGAATGACAAGTAGAAGTATATCCTTGTTATGTGATATCTGTTGTCTTGAGTAACAAGACAGATCTAGAAAGGAGGTCTGGAGCTACCAAGTTGTATAGGATTGGACATTTTATTCTAGGAAATCCTAACACATTTAGCTGACAAAATAAAGAATGCATAGGTATAGATTTAAAAATCCTGGTGGGAGCTTCTTGACAGGATGAAGCAAAGTAAAATAAAAGTGATGGAAAAGTATTAATTTTGACTGTAGAGATTTTAGACATTAAACAGAACTTCAGAGCAGACATCTATATGTATCTTAAATATGACTGCAGGATTTTAGGGTGTTGTTTGAGTGATAATTCTTATTGAGAATAGTTTAAACCTAGTTATTTCAAAGTGCAGTTTTAGTATGATGTCTGATACTTGACCAATATACTTCTTCCCTTCTCAGTCTGTCCCTCTCCCAGTAATGCCTTCTTCCATTCGTTACTCTCTTATGACTCTCCCAGCTGCATATCTCACCTCTCTATCCATTCTGCTGTTTTCCTCCTGTCTTCCTTTCTTCCCCTAACTTTCAAGTATCATTCTGTCTTAATCCACCCTAAACTCCTCTTTGCATATCTCACTCTGTTTGTATTTATGTATATATATGTGTGTGTGTGTGTGTGTGTGTGTGTGTGTGTGTGTATGTACACATACATGTATGCATATTGTAAATCGCTGTAATGAGGTCATAAGATCTTTTTTCTACAATCTCTGTAACACTGTGCCTCAATTATGTACAGCTAAAACATACTGATTATTTTACATTGTGAATGCAATGTTTTTTGTTCCAGGCTGAACCTGAAAATGGGCCATATGATCATTATACTACTGTGCTCAGCAAATAATCAAATAAAGTGGTGTGACTAAAGCATGAAAAACATTAAATATTCGAAGTACACCTGATGCATTAAGACTGAGTTCATAATTAAAAGCTTCAGAATATAAATTACTGGCACTTAATTAAGAAATATTCCAAGAAGTGAGCTGAATGTTGATATCTATATGCAGGTGATATAAATAAGTGACCATTAATGGACATTTGGGAGGAAGGGCTAGCATATAGCTCCTTAATAGAGTCATTAAAAGCATTTGAAAATAAAAAAAATTGTACAGCATGTTAAAAAAAGCGATATAGTCAGCCTAATTAAATACTTCTGAAGCGTCAGTAGCCAGTCCAAAATATTTTTATTTGAACCACCTTGAGTAAAGGAAGCAAATCCATTAATACAGTAATAAAATGTGATACTGTATATAGTAAACTATGTTTCAGGAGATCAGCTGACACAAAAGCATATAATTTGCATATAAATTGTAATGTAAAGAAATCAAGCTTAAGGAAGATGGGGTTAGAACTAAAATGTTACCTCATTAGTAAAATTTATGTTAAGTATTACAAATTTATAACCAGCTTGCAGACTGTTGCGAATTAATTTACTGTGTATTTATTTAATTAATTTTAATTCATTCTAAATAAATGTTACTAGGACACGTACCACCAAAAAACTGAAACAAAAACTTAAAACAAAAAGAAAAGAAGCCAAGCCAAGTAATCCTTAAATCCCACCGAGTTTATTGTTAGCACTTTTGTTCACCAGGTAAGAATGAACTTCTTCAGACAAACCCCTACCCAAAAGCCCATTCTTTAAATAGGCACTTCAGTTAAGAAATATTACATCGGTCTTGTTCTTAAAGTGATATAGTATTTGTCACCAAATAGGAACTACATATTAAAAAAATATATATGTGTGTGTATATACAAATGTAAGCATATACACTGTTGACATACAATGTAAGCATGTAAGCACAATTAATTAGCCAGCCACTAAAACTAAAAAATACATACTAGTGTAAAGTCTGACTTCAAAAGAATAAAATTAAGATATGTTTACAATAGAATTCTTCCTAATAGTGGGTTCTTAACAAGTCCCCACTATGCTAGCGCTAACAATAAACCCAGTGGGATTTAAGGATTACTTGGCTTGGCTTCTTTTCTTTTTGCATTAAATGTTACTTAGGAGAATGCTCTAGAAGATGTCTCACCAAAACAGTGAAGCTCCAAGATATAGAGGATCTAAACAGGTGATACATCTTGGAAGTAAATGCAAACAAGAAGTTGTTTGATTGGATAATCCTTATTGAACTAGGAAGTTGTTGATTCCATTTTCTAATGTAAGCTTGATAAAAATATCTGTAGTCAGAAAGATGACAGAAATTGTATTAGTGAGTTAAGTAATAACACGAAAAGGACAGAATGATATGTTAGTGTTATTTCTGTAAGATGTATAATTAAAATGATAAATATTCAAAGTATTGTATAATAAGGATTTAAGTTTTATATCTATGGATGTCAGTGGTCAAATAAATATCTAAATCAAGTCATTGATCATGGAAATTTAGCCAGTATGAAATCTTAACTCAGTCCTCACTTAAGAAAAACAGGAGGATCAGTGTTATGAAAAAGATTTTGATTATGCTCAAGATTATTTTCAAGGAAGAAGATCAGAATGCTATGTTTGTCATGGTGATAAACTGTTATAAAAGAATGTGGACACTAGTTCATCTTTATTGGTTTTTAGAAAAGGAAACCAAAATAGTTAAGAAAGCTATTGACATATTTATTACATTTGTTTACTGGAAAGGTCCAACCGGATCAACAAAGACCCTGTTTCAGTGGAGGTCTGGGGAAAAAAGCTTCATAATGTCACAGTAAATTAAAAACTCTATGCTACTATAAAAACAATAAACCAGTAATGAAAAAAGAAAGATGCAAGAAAAAGCTCCATGATAGTACATACAATTAGAAAAAATAAGAATAATAATGCATGAAGTTAAATTAGGGTCATCATGCTAAAAATATAATTGTTAGTGTCAGTACCCAAAGAATAAAATCTGTACAGTATGGGTGATGCAGTAAAGACAAAACAATTACACACTGAGTTCCTTATGACTGTAGCACACAGAATGGCTAGAAGATGTAGAGGTGGTATTAGTGTTGTGTTTATATAGGGCAGAGTTAGAGTAGGAAGGACTGTGAGCAACATAAGTGAGGCATGTTTATATGTAGAAGGAGTTGAAGGAGAAGTAGAGGGTTGCGGTTAACCAGATGTAGAGCAGAAACATAGCCAGGAGCTCATGAGATGTTGTCTGAGTTGAAGTTAAAATGATTTTATCTTGACTATTTGTATTAGAGAGAGTGGAGTGGAATTCAACATTTTTGCAATAGAGAAAGAGTACAAAGAATTCCCTGTTATGTTGTTAACTTTGGTTGTAGAAAGTGGTATTTTGTAGAAGAAAGAGCTGCAATTGGAGAGTATCTCTAGAGAATACTGCTTATATCAGATTTGTAGATAAGGTTATGGTAGAGGATAGTTGTGAGAAATGGAGTGAGTTTAGTAATTCTTGCCAGGTAGTTTCAAGGCTTGGCAGAGTTAGAATTTGTAGGTCATTTTCTCTGCAAATTTTGCAAATTATTGTAATTCTTTTTGAGGAGTCTAGATTGTGTGGCTTGAAAGTTAGTCAGTATGGCAGCAGCATAGAGAAGAGAAGGGAGTAGATGGAATGAGGAGAATGTGCTGTCTTGCTGAATCTGCTAGGAATGTTTTAATCCTATAAAAAAATGTTGATTTTTTTTTTCATGCATTCATTAATGTGGATGTCAAATTTTAGGTTTTCACTGATTGTAACTCCTAGGGAGCTTGGCGTGGCTTACCAGTTCAATGTATGCATTATTAGTGGTGGTTATCTTTTTAAAAATTGTTTTCTTTTTCTGTAGTTTTTTAGAGGTATTATAACTGGAATACTTTGTTTTCCTTTGGCTTACTTCTGGACTATGCCTGGTTTGTGAAAGGAATACTTGATTTTACTTTGGATTACTTCTGGACTGTGCCTGGTTTGTGAAGGGGTCTGTCCATTTTGGAGATTCACTTGTACAAACTTTCTTGTTTTTTTGGAAAGGGGAGACAATAGCTGTATGTCTAAAGTTGGTTATTTCAGTTGACTGACCACCCGTATGAAGAGATTGTTTCCAAAGTTTGGAGGCATAGGTTCCTTTAAGGCTGTGGTTTATAGGAATACAGAAGTCAATGACTTCAGCTGTGAGTTTTAAATATTCTGGTAGGATGTTGTCTGGAGCAAGTGTAGTTGGTTTTAGTTGGAGAACAGTTTTTATGGCAGTGGTGGTAAAGGTTTGCAAAGCTAAGGTTATGACATTGAGTTAGTTTCTGAGATAGAGTTTAGAGATGTCAGGGTTATTTAAGAGTGATGCGATAAATTTTATAAAGCATGAGTTGGATTTAGAAATAAAGTTATTATTTTGAGAAACTGAAGCAGGGAAAAGTTGAAATGTTTTCCAGGATTTGAGTTTATTTATAGAGGACTAGAACATTTTATGGTTATTCCGGGAAGAGATTTAGACATTGGTGTAGTATTTTATTTTTTCTTGTATAGGGTGATCTGTTTCTTGGCTACATTTCTGAGTTGTCTAAAGGCTTAGAGGTTTTTGTGAAAGCTAGTTTTTCCATGCCTCCAAGCTTTGTCTTTTTTTTTGTATCTATTTTTTTCTTTTGGTAGAGATAACCAAGGTGCAGGGTTGGCTTTTACTCTTTTTTTCCTAAGTGGGGAAAGATTGTTTAAGATTTTTGGAAAAATAATAATAGAGAAGCATACATATTCATCTAAGATCAGTGTAAATGTATTGAAATTAAGGTAGAAACAGTGTATTTTTGAAAAGAAGATAGTTTGCATACAAAATTATATTTGTGCTTTTTGTATAGAGTTGTATGTTTCCTTATTGCAAAGGATAGGAGATGGCCACTTAGTATATCTGAGAAGGAGCCACGGGAGGAAATGTTAGGGATGTTGGTATAAATCAGTTCTATTGTGGACTCATTTTATTTAATCACGTAGTGGTAAAGATTACTTAGCTAAAGCTACATAAATTTAGAAGTTGTCATTGGTTGTATTGTGCATCTTTTGCCAAAGCAATACCGAAGGATGCCCCCCCCCCCATTGTAGAAGGAAGTAGTAGCCCACAAAAATCACAACAACTGATAGGCCAAAAAACAGCCATAAAGATAATAGAATGGACTACTGAGGATAAGAAAGAAATTATTGTTTGTTGTTATTATGCAAGAAGCCCGGAGTTTCCAGATAGAAGATATACAAAAAGATTAAGAGGGAAGTTAGAGGAAAGAAAAATACTTGCACAAGAAAAACTGTCAGAAGCTTCAAATAAAAATTTCAGTTCATTAGAATAACAGATTTATGAAAACCTTATATAAACCAAGAAACCTTGGGCCGTTTGGAAAAAGAAGCGACTGAGAAAGTTTGAAAATATAAAAAACAAAATCTAGAGATTTTTAAAAGGTATAGAAAGTAAATATGGATAATGGAAAGAAAGAGAGATTTGACATGGTACAATATTTATGCAAAGGAGAAAGCTGAATTAATCATCTTCTTTTGGCTTTTTCCCAGTTAGGGTTCACCACAGCGGATCAACTGTCCGCTTATGATTGGCAGTGAAGTTTGACGGTGTCGAGTTGCCAGCCCTGTGCCCAACCTTCCACAGAAAGCACACACACACATGCACATACACACACCTAGGGCCAATTTAGAGTGTCCAGTCCACCTACAGCATGTCTTTGGGATATCGGAGGAAACCCACTCGACTACAGGGAGGACATGCAGACTCCACACAGAAGGCACCCCAGGCAAGGATCAAACTGGAGAACCTCTTGCTGTAAGGTGGCAACGTCAACTGCTGCATCTCCGCGGTCGCCCAGAGAGCCAAATTAATCAATACAAAAAAAAAAAGCAGCCCCCAAGAAATTTGAAGAGAAATACAGGCAAAGGCGTCCAGATAAGGAAAATTTCACAATACAGAAAATAAGATCACAAAGAGGAAACCTAGAACAGAAGATTAGTAAAGTAGAAGTTAAAAAAATAGAAGCTAAAGTTTATGGAATACCTGCGAAGTGAAGGATTTAGTGTAGGAAGTCTAACACAAGTTCTGTCACAGCATGATAGAACAACGAGTCCCTCAAGTAAGGAGAAACGGAAAGAGCAGGAGATATCTGAAGAAGAAATATGGACATGGGAAAGAAAAAGAGATTTAGTATGGTGCAATATTTATGCAAAGGAGAAACCAAAACTAATCAGTACAAAAAGATAATTGTACTGTAGAAAAAGATATTTGAAGAGAAATACAGGAAAGGCATCCGGATATGGAAAATTTTACAATATAAAAAATAAGAAAACAAAGATGAATAGTAGAAAAGAGGATTAATAAGGGAAAAGTTGAAGAAATGAAAACTGAGTTTATGGATTATATGTGAAGTGAAGGTTTCAGTGTAGGAAATCTAACTCTGATAACATCATTGCAGGATAGAGTAATGGATCCATAAATTATGGAGAAACAATTGGAGCGGGAAACATTTTATCAATTGCCATATGAAGATACTTTGGAACCTTCCATAGGAAACCAGTGCAAAAGTCCAGTTGGAGTTGCACAGCAAGGTAAGGAACAGGAAATTGTGGCAACTCTGACGCATGCAGTGTTTTAGCGTGATAGGCCAGTTTGTTTCCATATGAAAGAGCAACAAACACAGGATGAAACTGGAGAGAATATGACACAGGAAAATGCTCTGTAACTTTCTGTAGAATGTCCACAGGAAATGGAGAATAAAGAATGTCCCCCCACTTTAGAAGAAAATGATCTAAGAGAAGAGTTGCTTGATTTAATAAAAATGGACAGATAATGTATTAAGATCAATGAAAGAAACAGACTACAGAATGTCAATAAAACCCCAAAAGTTAGAACTTTGATGAAACAAATGAACACAGCTATTAGGACTGTTCATAAAAAGTCATATTATTTAACAGAAGTAAATAGGATACATTACTGTGCAGCTAAATTAATAACAGTCTCACCACAAAAACATATGGCAGTAAGGGAAAGGAAGGGAAGAAATCAAATGTCATCATGGAAGTACTGAATAGAGAAAACTATAAAGGAATTAAGACAAGAAGTGCACTTTTTGGAGAGTACAGAAGAGGGAACAGATCAACAAAAATAGAAAGACAGACATGATAAAAGCGATGGACAGAACAGATCAGGATCTGTTGTGCACTATGGCAAATCTAAAAATATCAGCACAGGCAGAAACACTTAGAAGATGTGGATAAATATAAAGGAAAAGTGCAAAATAAACAATTTCTTGATGACCCAAAAAAGTTTTATAGAGAACTGGGAAACAAGGCAGAAAGAATTGAAACACCACGAAAAAATAGTAGAAGAAGATACATTTTGATGAAATATCTATGAAGATCTTGTGGAACATAATAAATATGCTTAATGGATAGAAGTAGAAGAATTAAATTCTAATGTGCAGGATATGAAATGGGATGAAGTAATGGCCAGAGAGACTTAAAACAAATACCAGAAAAGCTTCAAACTGGAAAACCCAAGGCCCAGATGCATTACCTAACTTCTGGCTAAACGTTTTAAAATTTTTGCATGAAGATTTAGCCATGAGTAAGAATTATTTATATGTGCACCCCAAACAGAGACAAAACTGGTTAACAATAGGAAAAAATACTTCTGTTTAAGAGCAAACATGCAAGCTATCCTAAAAACTGTAGACCAGTAATTTGCCTTTCGATGACTTATAAACTATACATTGGATCAAAGTAGACCTATATATATATATATATATATATATATATATATATATATATATATATATATATACACATATATATATATATAAGGCCGCAGTGTTGCAGTGGGTAGCATTGTCGCCTCACAGCAAGAAGTTCTCCTGTTCGATTCTCAGCTGGGGTGCCATCTGTGCAGAACCTGCATGTCCTCCCTGTGTTTGCATGGGTTTCCTCCCACAAAGACATGCTGTAGGTGGATTGGACACTCTACATTGGCTCTAGGTATGAGTGTGTCAAGTGTGTGCCTTCTGAGAAAGACTGGGCGCCGGGCTGGCAACTCCACACTGTAAAACCACTGTCATTCATTCTGTGGACCGTTCTTCCACTGTGGCGACCCCCTAACTGGGAAAAGCCGAAGGAATATATATATATATATATATATATATATATATATATATATATATATATAGATAGATATATTTAGAGAGAGAGAAAGAGTTTATGTATATACCTGCATTATACAGATAAGAATTATGAAAGTATCTGTACATATCTGTAAATAAGCATACCTATAATTCCAAGTGGTCTCTAACTCTGTTGCAAGAGATGTAAGTGGTACAAAAGGGCAAGAGAGTAAACAGACTGCAAAGTACAGGAAGGTTTTTTTTAAGAGGGGATAATGATAAAACATATAAAGACATGGGAAATTTGCAAAAGTACCTCAAGGGGGTGCCTGAGACATCATGTCTGCCACATGAAGTTGCAATACACACAGGATAGGCTGTAGATAACAATAGGCCTTTACAGAACTTCAGAATCAGTACTTCATGTAAACGGTTAACTTAAATGGGCACAATTACCAGTTGAGTATGCTGAGGTCCTTATTATTTACATGAAGACAATACAACAGACAGTCAGATTTGGATAAAATAGGTAGCATGCTGTGAAGGTAAAAACAATAGCACTACTCTTAGAATAATTTCCACCTGAAAAAGGTGTGAGATGGTCCTGAACATTATGGAGATTTCATTGTTGGGAATCACACCCAGTGGAGAGAAACATCAGAGATATGGAAATACTTCTGATGTTGGTGGAGACAGCAAGTCTACTACACGCAGTTGTAATAGATAAAAATGGGACAGTGCAGAACAAAAGGTCTGCTAAAAATGCAGACAGTTTAGTGCAGGAACACAGGTCATTTAAGTGGTTCCAGCCAGTGTTGGAATATGCCCGATGTGTAATTACTTACATAAAGACAATACAACAGAAAGTCGAATGAAGATGACAGAGGCAGCACACTGTGAAGGCAACACCAAGTTCACCATACTATGAGTGCTTCCAACTCACAAAGGGGAGTGCTGACCCGCAGTCTGTCAGGATGTTCATTTGGTGGGTCTCACCCAAAATAAATGAAGTACAACTGTGTGATATGGACATCTAACAGAACCTGGTGAGTGAGTGAGGATAAAGTCTGTAGTAGGATATATTCCACAGGAAACTGTCTGCACACAGAGGTAGCTTTACCAAAGTGCGTAAATTAATTAACGATAATTGAGATGACAAGAGATACCATATCAAACATGTCATTTGACTAGGTGTTCTCCAAATACGAGTCTTGTCCACAAAGGGGATCAGTGGAACATGAGTTCTTGTTGATACCTGTATAGGATCATAGGCAGGTCTGCAGGCTCTTACAAGCCTAGCCAAGAATTTACTCCCCGTTCCAACCAGTCAGCACCCTGTAGTCATTATGATTCATAGTAAGCAATGCCAAAACATAACATTTGAATTACTTACTTATTACATTTGTTTACCAGGGAAGTCCACTAGGCCCGAAAGAGCACATTTTCAGTGGAGGCCCTGGGAGAAAAGCTCCAACCAGAACGTAGATGCAGAACAATTAACCATTAATTGATACAGAAGTAGAAACAGTGTTACACACAGTGATTACAGAAAGTTATGTAAAATATATACATAAAAGCAGGAATTTATTTGGTTTGATTATAGTAATATGTACAAAATATATACGTAAAAGCATGAAGTCAGTTGAAGTCAGTTGGTTGCCAGATGAATTCAATCAGACAGGTATAAACAGAGGTATATTAATCAGCATTATTGTATTGAAATAGAACCATGTTAGTAACGATGTCATAGCTAGGCAAATATTTTACTTGCTCTGACTGTGATATTTTTCATAGTAGTAGAATGCATATCCTTCATTTCTGTACTTCACCTGACTTCATGCCCACCAGTAATGACTACCTGATAAGCAACTCACGTTAAATTATGTAATGGATGCAGCCTTTTTGTAAGCATCTCTCCAAAAAGGTGCAGGAAGAGAATTGTAATGGTTATGCGATCACTTCAGTCACGCGGTAATAAAGGTGAATACAAACACATATATCAAATAACTCACTAGGCTGGTGACAACTTGCGATCCATGCTGTATGAAAAAAAAAATACACTTTATGCATCGCCACTTAGCTAGGGTTAAACTATTCCCGGCACCATAAAGTGTGCTCTTCTAATTTTCCCTTTGAACTAGCCAGTTTTTTAGTTTTAGCACTCAAATCTGACTCTGAGCTCAGCACTTGTTCAGAACTCGTTGTAAACACTAAATAAGCTACAAATTACTACAGCACTCAACTTTTCTCACTTGTCTAGAGGAAAACAGTTTTTAGTTCTTTATAAATAAGCACCTATCCAGGCATGTCTAAGGGTCAGCTCCTGGTGTTTTCAACACTACAACCTGTGTGAGATGCACTTATATAGCCAAACTGGAAGCAAAGCTCTCTTCACCCAAGACTGGACTAGACAGTCAAGAGGAGAAGGTAAACACTTGCACCACACCACACTCATCACATAGTCCCTCAAAACCTACACTACCAAAACACACAACTACATTCACAGAGGCTCTCAATAAAAATCTGCTCAAGCAACAGAGACCTCCAAAGCACAAACGCAAGCAACCTCCACCCCCACACAACACAACCCAAATGACACATAGCCCACAAACTCAGTGTGCCACTTAACCACAGCCCATAAGGCATAACAACGTACCCAACACTCTAGTCATAGGTGACTCTATAGTCAGGCACACTGATGTTACACTCACCAGGCTAAACAGGGAGAAAGTTACTGTCAGCTGCCTGTCGGGTGCCAGGATCCACCACATAACGCACGCACTCAGGTCACTCCACAACAAGTGCAAATATGAGACTGCAATTGTCCATGTTGGTGTGAATGACCTGTGACGTACCTCCCTAGACTACATGAAAAGAGACATGGAAGAGCTCTCTGATCTTGTAGCCCAGGCAGATGTGACCCTAGCCCTGAGTAGCATCCTACCATCACCCTGAATGATACCACAGTACAAGGACAAAATGATTGACTTCAACAATTGGCTAAGCTTCTGGTGTCATTCTAAGGGGATCCAGTATCTGTCTGCCTGCGATGACATGATCGTCAGACCACGATGCTTTGCCACAGATGGCCTGCACCTGTCACCCTTGGGATTCCTGATACTGGCTAAGGATCTTGCCACCCCTACAGTGCCTTTTTTAGGCAAGGTTCAAATGACAAATTCACCACAGTAACAGGTACAAGCAAGCAAAAGGAGGGTAATGCTACTCAATGCTAGAAGTCTAAACCTCAAAATGCATTCACTCGAGAAAAAATGGAGAACATCAACATCTGTGCAGTGACAAGAGACCTGGTTCAAGGCTCCAGAGAGCACCCCTGCATTACCAGGCTATAATTCATACCACACCTTTCGGCCACCTAACTTGGACGGAAACACTAAAGGTGGAAGCGTGTCTATATTCATTAAGGATATCTACTACACCAGGCTAGCTGCTCAGCATAATGCATCCGAGATTATCCAAGTGCATCTAACTGTGGGCAAGACCGCAATCCAAACTGCAACTTGCTACATATCCTCACCATGCCCCAGGATTCCCAGTCCTCATTTCTTGATACACTGGAAAATATTAGGGTACAACCCAACACCCTAATAATGGGCGATTTCAACTACCCCATCATTAACTGGGAAAACTACTCATGTACCAACTCTTTTGCTTAATGTTTTCTGGAATTCATAAATTCCAACACCTTGGATCAACTTACCCACACCCCCCCACCAGGGGGAGCAATATCCTAGACCTGGTCATTTCCAACATGGGCGACCAGTGTTCCACACCAGAGGTCAATTCCTCATTGGTCAGATCCAACCATAAGCTAATGACCCTAGACATTCACATCCCACCCTCACCCCCAATATCTCCAAAGCCAACTTCACGCTTCTTAAAACAGAAGTGGCAAACTTTACAACACCCATGCAGATGGACAGTAGAGGTACAACTGCTGAATCCTACACAAATGCACTTTATAAGCACTTACACAAGTGCATGGATCATGCTTTCCCTAACAGAACCAAGATGCTATCCTCCAAAAAAAGGAAACCAATCTGGTGGTCCCCTGCCATAAGCAAACTCTACAACAAAAGAAAGAAACTGTTGCAAAAAAAAAAAAGAGTAAAATCCCATAATTGGAGGAACTTCCTGGTCAGCCTCAGCTGAAATCCCTCATACAATCCTCCAATGCTAGTTACAAAAACAAAATCACCACTGATTCTAAAGACAACCACAAAGCATTCTATAGCTATGTCAAGAATCTCCATGGCAGCACTCAGATCTGCTCTGAGTTACAGCACAATGGTGCTAAATATAGAGAACCAACTGATATTGCCAACATCCTGGCAGATAGGTTCAGTGCTACCTTTACACCCTCTCACCCCCTAAAGGGCCCATCTCTATACCGGAAGAATGCAAAGTTCCAGTAATCACTGCTGCATAGGTAAAAAAACACACTTTCCAAAGCAAAGAACACAGCATCCATGGGACCTGACAACATCCCAGGCTGCGTTCTAGACTAACTACATAATGAACTGGCACCCCAACTAAGCACCATGCTCAGTCATAGCCTCACCTCAAGCTTTGTGCCCACTGAATGGCGCACAGCGATGGTTATCCCACTCCACAAAGGGGGAGCCACCACAGATCCCAGGAACTACCGCCCCATTAGTGTAATGAGCCTGGTCAACAAGGCCATAGAACGTATCATCATGAAACTTATAAACAAAAACATTGGTAATCTCCAAACTCTGGACCCCACCCAGTTTGGGTTTGTAAAAGGCAGATCATATCTCCTAAACCTGATAGACTTCTTTGAAGCAGTCACTAAAGCCGTAGATGAGGGTAAGGTGGTTCACACAGCCTATCTAGATCTCACCAAGACTTTTGATACCATCCCCTACTCTGGAATTGTAGATAAGCTCACTAAACTAGGTATAAATCCTTATGTCACAAGATGAGTTGCTAACTGGCTCACTGACAGAGCCCACACTGTGAAAGTAGCAGACTCCAAATCTGACTTCAGACCAGTGACAAGTGGAGTACCACAGGGTTCAGTCCTGGGTCCTCTCCTGTTTGTCTACTTTTCTGAAGTACAGTCTAACACAGAAGGTCTTTGGCTAACAAAGTTTGCAGATGACTGCAAACTAGGAGCCATAATCAAAACTCCTAATGATGTGGACATCCTACAAAAGGGCCTCACTGAGAGAGACGCCTGATGTCAAAGCCATGGCCTGAAGCTCAATGCCAAAAAGTGCATTGTCATCCCCTTTGGTAAAATCTCTGTACCCATGAGCTACCACATAGGTGGTAGTCTAATTAACACCGAAAGTGTGATAAGAGACCTTGGGACACAGATGGAAAGTAGTCTCTCTTTTGATAATCAAATCGCCACAGTAGTCAGGAAATCCTTCTACATGGCACACCTCATCACAAAAGGTTTCTCATCCAGGAAAAAAGAGGTAATTGTTCCTCTCTACTCGTCACTCATTAGACCCGTTATAGAGTACAATGGGCCTTTTGGTATTTACCTCACAAGACATCCACAACAACTGGAAAGGCCGCAGAAATACCTCACAAAAAGGATTACCGGCCTCAAACAGTTGTCCTCATGAACCGTCTCAAAAAACCCCAGCTTTATTCTGTCGCATATTGCCTATTCAGAGGCGATCTCTGCCTAACATACAAAGCTATGTCAAACCCAGAGCTGTTGGACATGCTCCACTTAAAGAAATCCCAATCCCTCCAAGCTACACGTTCTAGGGATCTAAACCTTGTCTCCACAATAAAAGAACATGCTGGAGGGATAGATTCCTGTCCCAGAGACTTCCCATGCTCTGGAACAAACTACCTATATATCAAACAAAGCTCTAGCACTCTTCAAGAAAAACTTTGACTATTGGATGGGAAATAGGAAATTCACCCTGGGGATCACCTCTGTGGCAGGCGCACTGGAAAATAATTTTCTTGGATGGCGAAAGCCAGGGTACCTTTTTGGCTAGGCTTATATAGGCCCAAGGGCCGATAGCCTAGTACCTACCTATGAACCTCTGAACCTATGTACCAACAGATTAATAACATGGAAGTAATAACTCCAAAGAAGTAATGCCCAGGGTAGTACACTTCTTCAAGCAGGGATATTACATTGTGGTATGACTTGTAAATAATATCTGTATTAATGTACCAGTTTGTCTGAAGTTTGTGGGGCACAGCTTTTCCGATGCAAATATTGAACTGTCACTAGTCAGGTTTAGTACAATCTGTGAGACTCGGATGCCTGAAATATTCCCTGAATGACCAAAGTTGGAGTGGAAAGAAACCGCAAGCTTTGTCTATTTCCCCTGTGGTAGACAAAGATCCATGCAATGAAATTCACTGTTGACAGTTCATACTACAAATAATGTGAGAAGTGTAGAAACAGTTTTAAATGTTATGTTCACCTTGTGTAAGATATTTCTCCCCCACAAGACCAAGATAAAGGGAGATTCTTGACACGTTGATAAAGCTTCTGCAAGGATAACCAAGTTGTCAAATAATAGAGAGATGTTGATATCCTGTAGCCTGCAAAGAGCTACAACTGGAGCTAGACACTTTGTGAACACTGCAGGTTCACTGAATGCACCAAAGGGTAGGAGACAGAAATAATTGTGGGAATCAGACACAAAAGTGAGAAACACCGGTACCCTCCAAGGATGAGAATGTGATTTTAATCATCTTTTGAACTACTGTGACAAGGAAAATAATGAGAAAGATGAGGGAACAGGTTGTGAAGTTATGTAATGTTGAATTTGGCCAGTATCAGCAATTGGTGTCAGAAAGACAGGTCGTGGAAATCAAGGCAGCATTCCAAGTGTCCATTGCTGTCACACTTATTCAGCTAGTTGAATACAAACATGTTTGACCTTAGCCTATAGAAAAGTCTATGTGCAGCATATGCATCAGGGATGCAGTATCCCTGCCTAAATTTCTTGGATTCTGCCCAGCATGTCACACACAGCCAGCTTTTAATGGTTGAGGGTACCAGCCATGCATCCCAGCCTTCAGTCGGTAGAAGAGTAGCTGACTATAACAGAAGGGCTGTCTCAGAGGCCTTTACAGCAGTGCTGGCACAAAGGATTCAGTGTTATGACAGGCTGGTAATACAGAAATTCCTAGCCATAAAGCAACTTCCCTGAATAGGAGGATATTATTCACAACAAATCTTATGAAATGGACAGTTATATTCCTTCCATTGTCAATAGTACTGAACAGAGTGTAACTGAGCCCTATCCATCCAACAAAAGTGAAGAGACTTTCATTACTCTGCTGCATGTACCTGTAATAAAATCACAGATCTCCATGCTGTTCATAAAAAGTACAGTTTTTTACCTACCATAAATGTAGATGTCCGATAGATATGCAACTGCAGTCATAACATATGGGTTGTCCTGCCTCAGGCAGCCCTCGGTCGGCCGGATTCCAAAGTCTGGGTCCGGCGTCGGCTGGTGTCGCCTCCTCTCCGACGTCAGAACGGCTGGAGTATAAAGGCATCGGCCGACGCCATCTTCTTCAGTGTTTCTTGCCCCAGATGCCAGGTGCCCTCCTAGGAAGGCTGAATTTGGTGAATGGATAAAGAATTTCAGACATGCACAACAGTAATAAACAGATACACCATAGAGACACCCCCAGCTAAAAAGGAGTAGGGGAAGTGGACCCATAAAGAAGGATGCAGAGGGGTAGGAGGGTGGGAGAATCCGACTGCAGTTGCATATCTATCGGACATCTACATTTATGGTAGGTACAAAACTGTACTATGTCCTTCAAGAATGCAACTGCAGTCATAACATATGGGTTGAATACCATAGCCAAGCTGGGGGCGGTTGGAACTAAGAAAGTGATGGTGTAGCTAAAATGCCCTGCAGGACTGCCGAAGCAAAGCCTGCTCGGGATCTGGAGTATAAAGGCAGGTTGTAGTGTTTGGTAAATGTATGCACGGAGCTCCATGTAGCAGCCTCCAGAATGTCCTTAGTAGCCACTCCTCTTAGGAAAGCTGTAGATGTGGCTATAGCTCTGGTGGAGTGTGGCCTGATATTGGCTGGCACACCTTTTCCATGGAAGGAATAGCAGAATCTGATGCAGTGTCCAATCCATTTGGAAATTGTTTGTTTGGAGATTGCTTTTCCTTGTATTCCAGCAGCATAGGCTACAAACAGTTGGTCAGACTTTCTGGTGGCCTTAGTTCTGTCCAGGTAGTAACGTAGTTGCCTGTGTATGTCCAAAGTATGCAGCAGTGTTTCCCCCCTGTTTTGAGGGTTGGGAAAGAAAGTAGGCAGGTGAATGGCTTGATTTAGAGACACCCTTGAAATTACTTTTGGCATGAATGAAGGATTGGTTCTTAGAGAGACTCTGTTCTGATGAAAATGAGAAAAGGAGGTACTGCCATAAGTGCCTGTATCTCCGAGACTCTTCTTGCTGATGTGATTGCCAATAGGAAAACCGTTTTCCATGAGAGAAATTGCATTTCTGAAGTTGCTGCTGGTTCAAAGGGAGCAAGAGTTAATTTTTCCAAGACGAAATTGAGGTCCCATGCAGGTACTGC
The DNA here is from genome assembly GCF_019279795.1 of Protopterus annectens. Lineage (NCBI taxonomy): Eukaryota > Metazoa > Chordata > Ceratodontiformes > Protopteridae > Protopterus > Protopterus annectens. The sequence goes on from NC_056737.1 coordinate 516,788,509, forward strand.
GGTTTCCTGGGAGGTTTGATATTCTGTATCCCCCTTAGGAACTGTCTTAGCAATGGGTGTGAAAACACCGGTGGATCACAGTTGTACTTCGCTGAGATTGCTGAGGCATGAATCTTTATGGAAGAATATGATAGACCAGTATGAAACATTTCTGCCAAGTATTCCAATATCTGAGGTATACTCAATACTGTTGTATCCTGACCCCTGCTAGCATTCCAGATGCTGAATCCCTTCCACTTGGCTGAATAGGTTTTTCTGGTGGAAGGTCTGCGTGCTTCCAGTAAGATCTCTTGAACTTTTTTGGAAAGAGAGATATCGGAAGGAGTTATGGTAACCTCCAGGCTGTCAGATGCAATGTTTTCAGGTTTTGATGAATCGCCCTGTAACTGTGTTGTGTTAGGGGCAGAGGCCATAGGGGCAGAGGCCACGGTTTGGTCCGAGATATGCTCAACAGCAATGGGTACCAGTGCTGCCTTGGCCAATCTGGAGCAATCAAAATGCCTGTTGGTTGTTCTGCTTTGACCTTCAATATCACCTTGGTCAGCAGTGGTAGAGGAGGGAATGCATAAATTGTTAGGGACTTCCAGCTGAAGGAGACAGCATCCGTTTTCCAGGCTAGAGGATGGTGGGTCCTTGTGCAGAACTTTTCCAGGTGATGGTTCATGTGAGAAGCAAAGAGATCTATGTCCGGTCTTCCCCATGTCCTTGTTATTTGTGAGAAAATGTGAGGATGCAGCATCCATTCGTGGGATCCAAGAAACTCCTGCTCAGCTTGTCCACCAGTACATTGTCCTTGCCTGGCACAAACTGGGATTGCAAATGTATCTTCAGACTTAGGGATTTTTCCCAGAGAATCATTGTTAGTCTGCAGAGGGGATAAGAATGAGTGCCTCCCTGCTTGTTTATATACCACATAACCGTGGTGTTGTCTGTCCTTATTAGCAAATGTCCTTGTTGAAGTGATTTTTCGAAGTCTCGATTGCATGTATCACTGCCAACATCTCTTTTTGGTTTATGTGTAGATGCCTTTCCCTTGGTGTCCATAGACCTTGAATGCATCTGCCCTCCATGTGCGCCCCATCCATGGTCTGAGGCGTCTGTTGTAATCATTTGACCTGCTTGAGGTTTGATGAACAGGTACAAGCAAGCAAAAGGAGGGTAATGCTACTCAATGCTAGAAGTCTAAACCTCAAAATGCATTCACTCGAGAAAAAATGGAGAACATCAACATCTGTGCAGTGACAAGAGACCTGGTTCAAGGCTCCAGAGAGCACCCCTGCATTACCAGGCTATAATTCATACCACACCTTTCGGCCACCTAACTTGGACGGAAACACTAAAGGTGGAAGCGTGTCTATATTCATTAAGGATATCTACTACACCAGGCTAGCTGCTCAGCATAATGCATCCGAGATTATCCAAGTGCATCTAACTGTGGGCAAGACCGCAATCCAAACTGCAACTTGCTACATATCCTCACCATGCCCCAGGATTCCCAGTCCTCATTTCTTGATACACTGGAAAATATTAGGGTACAACCCAACACCCTAATAATGGGCGATTTCAACTACCCCATCATTAACTGGGAAAACTACTCATGTACCAACTCTTTTGCTTAATGTTTTCTGGAATTCATAAATTCCAACACCTTGGATCAACTTACCCACACCCCCCCACCAGGGGGAGCAATATCCTAGACCTGGTCATTTCCAACATGGGCGACCAGTGTTCCACACCAGAGGTCAATTCCTCATTGGTCAGATCCAACCATAAGCTAATGACCCTAGACATTCACATCCCACCCTCACCCCCAATATCTCCAAAGCCAACTTCACGCTTCTTAAAACAGAAGTGGCAAACTTTACAACACCCATGCAGATGGACAGTAGAGGTACAACTGCTGAATCCTACACAAATGCACTTTATAAGCACTTACACAAGTGCATGGATCATGCTTTCCCTAACAGAACCAAGATGCTATCCTCCAAAAAGGAAACCAATCTGGTGGTCCCCTGCCATAAGCAAACTCTACAACAAAAGAAAGAAACTGTTGCAAAAAAAAAAAAAGAGTAAAATCCCATAATTGGAGGAACTTCCTGGTCAGCCTCAGCTGAAATCCTCATACAATCCTCCAATGCTAGTTACAAAAACAAAATCACCACTGATTCTAAAGTCAACCTCAAAGCATTCTATAGATATGTCATGAATCTCCATGGCAGCACTCAGATCTGCTCTGAGTTACAGCACAATGGTGCTAAATATAGAGAACCAACTGATATTGCCAACATCCTGGCAGATAGGTTCAGTGCTACCTTTACACCCTCTCACCCCCTAAAGGGCCCATCTCTATACCGGAAGAATGCAAAGTTCCAGTAATCACTGCTGCATAGGTAAAAACACACTTTCCAAAGCAAGAACACAGCATCCATGGGACCTGACAACATCCCAGGCTGCGTTCTAGACTAACTACATAATGAACTGGCACCCCAACTAAGCACCATGCTCAGTCATAGCCTCACCTCAAGCTTTGTGCCCACTGAATGGCGCACAGCGATGGTTATCCCACTCCACAAAGGGGGAGCCACCACAGATCCCAGGAACTACCGCCCCATTAGTGTAATGAGCCTGGTCAACAAGGCCATAGAACGTATCATCATGAAACTTATAAACAAAAACATTGGTAATCTCCAAACTCTGGACCCCACCCAGTTTGGGTTTGTAAAGGCAGATCATATCTCCTAAACCTGATAGACTTCTTTGAAGCAGTCACTAAAGCCGTAGATGAGGGTAAGGTGGTTCACACAGCCTATCTAGATCTCACCAAGACTTTTGATACCATCCCCACTCTGGAATTGTAGATAAGCTCACTAAACTAGGTATAAATCCTTATGTCACAAGATGAGTTGCTAACTGGCTCACTGACAGAGCCCACACTGTGAAAGTAGCAGACTCCAAATCTGACTTCAGACCAGTGACAAGTGGAGTACCACAGGGTTCAGTCCTGGGTCCTCTCCTGTTTGTCTACTTTTCTGAAGTACAGTCTAACACAGAAGGTCTTTGGCTAACAAAGTTTGCAGATGACTGCAAACTAGGAGCCATAATCAAAACTCCTAATGATGTGGACATCCTACAAAAGGGCCTCACTGAGAGAGACGCCTGATGTCAAAGCCATGGCCTGAAGCTCAATGCCAAAAAGTGCATTGTCATCCCCTTTGGTAAAATCTCTGTACCCATGAGCTACCACATAGGTGGTAGTCTAATTAACACCGAAAGTGTGATAAGAGACCTTGGGACACAGATGGAAAGTAGTCTCTCTTTTGATAATCAAATCGCCACAGTAGTCAGGAAATCCTTCTACATGGCACACCTCATCACAAAAGGTTTCTCATCCAGGAAAAAAGAGGTAATTGTTCCTCTCTACTCGTCACTCATTAGACCCGTTATAGAGTACAATGGGCCTTTTGGTATTTACCTCACAAGACATCCACAACAACTGGAAAGGCCGCAGAAATACCTCACAAAAAGGATTACCGGCCTCAAACAGTTGTCCTACGCAGACCGTCTCAAAAAACCCCAGCTTTATTCTGTCGCATATTGCCTATTCAGAGGCGATCTCTGCCTAACATACAAAGCTATGTCAAACCCAGAGCTGTTGGACATGCTCCACTTAAAGAAATCCCAATCCCTCCAAGCTACACGTTCTAGGGATCTAAACCTTGTCTCCACAATAAAAGAACATGCTGGAGGGATAGATTCCTGTCCCAGAGACTTCCCATGCTCTGGAACAAACTACCTATATATCAAACAAAGCTCTAGCACTCTTCAAGAAAAACTTTGACTATTGGATGGGAAATAGGAAATTCACCCTGGGGATCACCTCTGTGGCAGGCGCACTGGAAAATAATTTTCTTGGATGGCGAAAGCCAGGGTACCTTTTTGGCTAGGCTTATATAGGCCCAAGGGCCGATAGCCTAGTACCTACCTATGAACCTCTGAACCTATGTACCAACAGATTAATAACATGGAAGTAATAACTCCAAAGAAGTAATGCCCAGGGTAGTACACTTCTTCAAGCAGGGATATTACATTGTGGTATGACTTGTAAATAATATCTGTATTAATGTACCAGTTTGTCTGAAGTTTGTGGGGCACAGCTTTTCCGATGCAAATATTGAACTGTCACTAGTCAGGTTTAGTACAATCTGTGAGACTCGGATGCCTGAAATATTCCCTGAATGACCAAAGTTGGAGTGGAAAGAAACCGCAAGCTTTGTCTATTTCCCCTGTGGTAGACAAAGATCCATGCAATGAAATTCACTGTTGACAGTTCATACTACAAATAATGTGAGAAGTGTAGAAACAGTTTTAAATGTTATGTACTCCTTGTGTAAGCGATTTCTCTCCCACAAGAGCGAGATAAAGGAAGATTCTTGACATGCTGATAAAGCTTCTGTAAGGATAACCAAGTTGTCAAATAATAGAGAGATGCTGATATCCTTTAGCCTGCAAAAAGCTACAGCTGGAGCTAGACACTTTGTGAACACTGCAGGTGCACTGAATGCACCAAAGGGTAGGAGACAGAAATAATTGTGGGAATCAGACACAAAAGTGTGAGAAACACCAGCAACCTCCAGGGATGGGAATGTGATGTTAATCATCTTTTGAACTACTGTGAAAGGAAAATAATGAGGAAGATGAGAGAACAGGTTGTTAAGTTACGTAATGTTGAATTTGGCCATTATCAACAATTGGTGTCGGAAAGACAGGTCGTGGAAATCAAGGCAGCATTCCAAGTGTCCATTGCTGTCACACTTATTCAGCTAGTTGAATCTAAACATGTTTGACCTAGCCTATAGAAAAGTCTATGTGCAGCATATGCATCAGGGATGCAGTATCTTTGTCTAAATTGCTTGGATTCTGCCCAGCATGTCACACACAGCCAGCTTCTAATGGTTGAGGGCGCCAGCCATGTATCCCAGCCTTCAGACGGTAGAAGACTAGCTGACTATAACAGAAGGGTTGTCTCAGAGGACTTCAGAGCAGTGCTGGCACAAAGGAGTCAGTGTTACGACAGGCTGGTAATACAGAAATTCCTAGCCATAAAGCAACTTCCCTGAATAGGAGGGTATTATTCACAACACATTTTATGAAATGGACAGTTGTATTCCTTCCATTGTCAATAGTACTGAACAGAGTGTAACTGAGCCTTATCCATCCAACAAAGGTCACGAGACTTTCATTACTCTAACTGCTGCATGTACCTGTAATAAAATCACAGATCTCCATGCTGTTCATAAAAAGTACAGTTTTTTACCTACCATAAATGTAGATGTCCGATAGATATGCAACTGCAGTCATAACATATGGGTTGTCCTGCCTCAGGCAGCCCTCGGTCGGCCGGATTCCAAAGTCTGGGTCCGGCGTCGGCTGGTGTCGCCTCCTCTCCGACGCCAGAACGGCTGGAGTATAAAGGCATCGGCCGACGCCATCTTCTTCAGTGTTTCTTGCCCCAGATGCCAGGTGCCCTCCTAGGAAGGCTGAATTTGGTGAATGGATAAAGAATTTCAGACATGCACAACAGTAATAAACAGATACACCATAGAGACACCCCAGCTAAAAGGAGTAGGGAAGTGGACCCATAAAGAAGGATGCAGAGGGGTAGGAGGGTGGGAGAATCCGACTGCAGTTGCATATCTATCGGACATCTACATTTATGGTAGGTACAAAACTGTACTATGTCCTTCAAGAATGCAACTGCAGTCATAACATATGGGTTGAATACCATAGCCAAGCTGGGGGCGGTTGGAACTAAGAAAGTGATGGTGTAGCTAAAATGCCCTGCAGGACTGCCGAAGCAAAGCCTGCTCGGGATCTGGAGTATAAAGGCAGGTTGTAGTGTTTGGTAAATGTATGCACGGAGCTCCATGTAGCAGCCTCCAGAATGTCCTTAGTAGCCACTCCTCTTAGGAAAGCTGTAGATGTGGCTATAGCTCTGGTGGAGTGTGGCCTGATATTGGCTGGCACACCTTTTCCATGGAAGGAATAGCAGAATCTGATGCAGTGTCCAATCCATTTGGAAATTGTTTGTTTGGAGATTGCTTTTCCTTGTATTCCAGCAGCATAGGCTACAAACAGTTGGTCAGACTTTCTGGTGGCCTTAGTTCTGTCCAGGTAGTAACGTAGTTGCCTGTGTATGTCCAAAGTATGCAGCAGTGTTTCCCCCCTGTTTTGAGGGTTGGGAAAGAAAGTAGGCAGGTGAATGGCTTGATTTAGAGACACCCTTGAAATTACTTTTGGCATGAATGAAGGATTGGTTCTTAGAGAGACTCTGTCCTGATGAAAAATGAGAAAAGGAGGTACTGCCATAAGTGCCTGTATCTCCGAGACTCTTCTTGCTGATGTGATTGCCAATAGGAAAACCGTTTTCCATGAGAGAAATTGCATTTCTGAAGTTGCTGCTGGTTCAAAGGGAGCAAGAGTTAATTTTTCCAAGACGAAATTGAGGTCCCATGCAGGTACTGCGGTTTCCTGGGAGGTTTGATATTCTGTATCCCCCTTAGGAACTGTCTTAGCAATGGGTGTGAAAACACCGGTGGATCACAGTTGTACTTCGCTGAGATTGCTGAGGCATGAATCTTTATGGAAGAATATGATAGACCAGTATGAAACATTTCTGCCAAGTATTCCAATATCTGAGGTATACTCAATACTGTTGTATCCTGACCCCTGCTAGCATTCCAGATGCTGAATCCCTTCCACTTGGCTGAATAGGTTTTTCTGGTGGAAGGTCTGCGTGCTTCCAGTAAGATCTCTTGAACTTTTTTGGAAAGAGAGATATCGGAAGGAGTTATGGTAACCTCCAGGCTGTCAGATGCAATGTTTTCAGGTTTTGATGAATCGTCCTGTAACTGTGTTGTGTTAGGGGCAGAGGCCATAGGGGCAGAGGCCACGGTTTGGTCCGAGATATGCTCAACAGCAATGGGTACCAGTGCTGCCTTGGCCAATCTGGAGCAATCAAAATGCCTGTTGGTTGTTCTGCTTTGACCTTCAATATCACCTTGGTCAGCAGTGGTAGAGGAGGGAATGCATAAATTGTTAGGGACTTCCAGCTGAAGGAGACAGCATCCGTTTTCCAGGCTAGAGGATGGTGGGTCCTTGTGCAGAACTTTTCCAGGTGATGGTTCATGTGAGAAGCAAAGAGATCTATGTCCGGTCTTCCCCATGTCCTTGTTATTTGTGAGAAAATGTGAGGATGCAGCATCCATTCGTGCGGATCCAAGAAACTCCTGCTCAGCTTGTCCACCAGTACATTGTCCTTGCCTGGCACAAACTGGGATTGCAAATGTATCTTCAGACTTAGGGATTTTTCCCAGAGAATCATTGTTAGTCTGCAGAGGGGATAAGAATGAGTGCCTCCCTGCTTGTTTATATACCACATAACCGTGGTGTTGTCTGTCCTTATTAGCAAATGTCCTTGTTGAAGTGATTTTTCGAAAGTCTCGATTGCATGTATCACTGCCAACATCTCTTTTTGGTTTATGTGTAGATGCCTTTCCCTTGGTGTCCATAGACCTTGAATGCATCTGCCCTCCATGTGCGCCCCCCATCCATGGTCTGAGGCGTCTGTTGTAATCATTTGACCTGCTTGAGGTTTGATGAAAGACATTCCCTTGTTTGACTGACTTGCTTGAGCCCACCACAAAAATTATTTTTGTAGACATGGAATGAGTGGGATTACGTCCTCTAGGATTTGGCTGTGTTGGGACCATAAGCTTTTTAAGTACCATTGCAGCTTTCTCATATGAAGTATTGCCAAAGGTATCAGAAGAATGCAAGATGCCATGAACCCCAGGGCCTGCAGGATTTTCCTTGCAGTCAGCTGGGAGAGCTTTGCTAGGCCTTTGAAGTACTCTGGTAACTGCTGTTGTTTTTCCTCTGTGAGATAAGCCATCTGTGTTTTTGTGTCCAGTTTGGCTCCTAGGAAAATAATCTGTTGGGATGGCAGTAGTCTTGATTTCTGAATGTTGACTGTGTATCCCAAGGCCTGTAGTAATTGAATGACATAGCCCAAGTTTGCTATCAAGGTTTGCTTGTTGTCTGCTTGTATGAGGCAGTCATCCAGGTAGGGGTATATTTGAATCCCCTGGAGTCTGCAGTGTGCCACTACTGATGCCAGGCATTTCGTGAACACTCTGGGCGCAGTAGATAAGCCAAACGGCAATGCTGAGAATTGATAATGCTCTGTCCCTGCAAGAAATCTGAGGTATCTTCTGCAGCTTTGTCTGATTGGAACATGCAGGTATGCCTCCTTGAGGTCCAGAGTGACCAGCCAAGACCCCTTGCCCAGCATGGGAAGGAGTTGCTGCAACGTCAGCATTTTGAACTTTGGCACAATGAGACAAGTATTTAGAGTAGACAAGTCCAGTATAGGTCTCCATTTGTTTTCCTTTCTTGGAACAAGGAACAGTCTTGAATAAAATCCCTGGCCTTGTTCCTGTGGAGGAACCTTTTCTATTGCATTTATGTTTAACAGTTTTGAAACTTGAATGAGTGCCTCTGCCCTTTGATGATGTGGCAGGTTTGGCATGCCTTGTCTTATTGGTAAAGTATGGAAGTGGAATCTGTAACCTTTGTCTATTAAATCCAGAATCCAGTTGTCCTTGGTTAAGATATGCCAGTTTTTTGAGAATAAGGATAATTTTCCGCCCAAGGGTGCTTCTCTTGGAGCCTTTGTAGGTGGTATGAAAGTCCAGTCATTGTGGTTGTACTTGTGGTGCAGCTGGGCTGCCTGTGCCACTTCTTTGATTTGGTGGTTGCCATTGGCGGCCTCTGTAGGAGCCTCGGTATTGCCCTCTACCTCGGGCTCGCCTGTTTTTTCCCCTTTGAGACTTGTCAGTGTCTGGAAAGGACCAATTCTTTGAAGGCCAATTCCTGCTGAATCTGGGTGGTTGAACCTGGAGGAAATCTTTGACTGTCTGTACTGATTTAGCTTTTTCCTCAATGGACTTCAACACATCTTGTGCATTAGCACCAAAAAGCTTCTGTTTTTCTAGAGGTGCATCAAGTAACTTTGCTTTAACATGGTCTGGCAGTGGCTGTTCTTTTAACCAAGCATGTCTACGTATAACAGCCCCAGTCATAGCTGCCCTACATGAAGCCTCCAATGCATCATAACCACACTGAAGAAAATGATTGTTAACCTGCTGAGTGTTATGTACTAGATCCTGCAATGCCTTGAAATCAGTAGGCTCAGGGGAGGCTAGCTTTTTCTGTAAGTCATCCAGTAAAATATCCTGGTACTGAAACATATGAAAAAGGCAGTTAAGTGACCTCATGGCCAGGGAGGTGGAGGTATAAACTTTTTTACCCCATCTCTCCAGGGACCTAGCTTCCCTATCCGCTGGCAGTGGATTCTTGGCAGTGGAAGTAGCCACTCCCTTGGGGCCCTGTGAAATAGTTTCTAGATCCACAGAATGGGCCTTAAAGAGATGCTTGTGTGTGTCAGGGACCCTATAATATATGTCTGGCTTGACAGGAGCAGGAGGGAGAGAATCAGGGTTAGCACTGGAGTCGGAGAAAACATCATCCAGGACATCCATAACTGGAGGGATAGTTAAAGGTCTGTGCTGGGGAAGCTTGAGGAAGGTGCGTAGCCTTTTCCTGGAGTCAGAGAAATCCTGACCCTGCCATTTAAACTGTTCCCTCATGGAGTGTAGGACTTCACCGAACGAAAAATCCTCTGGAGGAGAGGCAGAGGGAATTGATTCCTCAGCATCAGAGTCCTCATAGGCCTGGAAGGATTCTTCTTGGGTATCAGAATGCTCAGAATCCCCAGAGGCTTCATCTGAAGAGTGGTTGTCGGCCTGCTCAGTTCTGGGCCTTTTCTCTGCAGGCGGCTGAGAACCTCTGTCTGGGTGAGGCTGAGACCCCCTAATAAGAGAAATTAGATCTGCAGCAAGAGACATGATCTGTTTATCAGAAGAAGGGGCCTGAGCAGTAGGTTTAGGATGGGCCTTGGCCTGGCTGGCGGCCTTAGCACGTGCAAAGGCCTTGATGGACATGGATACAGGAGGCCTAGCTGCCCCACGTGCTGGAGTAACCTTGTCCACAGGAATGGTGTCGGGTAGATTCAGAACCTCGGTTTCTGGAGGAAAGTCAACAACTGGCACCGGGGTAACCTCCGAGACCGAAGGACGAGTTACCACTGTGTCATCAGCCTGGAGCGGTTGGATTACCGCTTCCGAAGGGACCGAAGCACTCACGGAGGGTTTAGGAGGAGTATCGGTGGAGGACGCGGGCCGAGGATGCCGGTCCCGGTCCTTACGTTTTTTGGAAGATTGAGTAGTCGGTTGATCCGACGGCATGATATAAGCAAAAGAATCACCGAAAAAGTCTTCGGCAAATTCTGCCCGGCGCCTGAGAGTGCGCTTATTAAAGCAAGCACAGGCAGCACAGGCCAAGACGTCGTGGTCTGGGCCCAGGCAAGGAAGGCAATAAGAATGGAAGTCCTTATGAGGTATTTGTTTACCACAAGACAAACAATTATTAACTTTCTCAATTTGTTCTGACATCGGCTGAGGCAAGAAAAAATGTTCCCCAACGGGGTACTTAGCTTTTAGATGACTTCGGTACTGAAAACACAGGAGCTGACCGACCGGCACTTGCGAACTGCTTCTGCTTCGGGCACCGCGGCAAGAAAGACTGAAGAAGATGGTGTCGGCCGATGCCTTTATACTCCAGCCGTTCTGACGTTGGAGAGGAGGCGACGCCGGACCCAGACTTTGGAATCCGGCCGACATCTATTATCCTAGCCATAACAGAACAATGGCTACAACCAAGAATTAGCAAGAATGAAATATTAACTCAGAACTGCAACATAATTTGGGATGACCGCACAAAACAAAAACACCCATATAGAAGATTACTTCAACAAAACTTGATTCTGCTCCTGTATGAGCCCAGGCTGAGGTACTCTTGTACCTTTTTCTACCTCTAGTCTCTGTCCCCACTAGTAGCTTACCCTACCCTGCCTTCCTGTACACATACTGCCCCAGAACTTACACTCCTACCTTTTCCACATGTGCTCCAATTACCCCCCTCTATCACACCCAACACTTCTCTACTCCTACCAGCCTCTGCTTTTGCAGAGATAGTCTGTGATCATCTTTTTTTGGAGAAGGCCACCTGTATCCTGTTCCAGGAGCTTACAGTAGGACTATCTAATTGAAGGGTTAATGGTTCAGGACTCAGTTTCAGCTATTTCATTGGTGCAGGGCACAGTTGGAGGTTTCTAGTGATTTCCTTGTATTGCTTACTTAGCTCTTCCTTGTACATAGTGCACCATTGTGCACAGATGGACTGAGTGGTAAATCTTCATGGTTATGGATGCAAAAGCAGTAACACACATTGTTCCCTTGCAAGCGGATGCTGTCTTGCTGAGCAGTTCTTGAATAGTTCTCAGCTGATCAGTGAGTCACCCAGCATAGATTTATATTGTTTCCTGTCAGCATCAGACTCTATAGATCACCTGTTTTATAGACCTCCTACTGACCAACCCTTAACATGGTCACCCAGAAATAGCTCCTAGCCAGATAACTCAGCTCTGTTTCTCCGTATCTGCTGCGATACAAGGATCAAACATTGTATTATGGAATGTCACTTTCCCTTGGTTTCTCCTGTCACCCTGGTGGACATGGGTTTATGGAAGCAATGTAGCAACTAGCTCATGTACGCTGACAACCCCTTACTCCCAGATCACTCAAGTACAATTTGCAAGAGAGGCTTACTACATGGAGAACCCAGATATCACTGTTCTGTCATGCCCAGAACTGCAACACTAAACTAGTTGTCAGCATACACATCATGACTCCTATTCATAATATGCACCAAGCAATGTAAGCATGACATCTAGAGGTACTCTCCTTGAATCCTGCCTAAATATGGGACCCCTCCAAAACAAAAAACATGGTACACCAAACACAACATCCAAAGCTCCCAATACATATTAATTCAGTAGTACCTGTGTCTCAAATAAGCATTTAAGGCAATGAACAACTACTTGAACCATTTTACTTGTAGGTGACTCTATAGTGAGACATACAAAAGCCTGACTCACCAGGTTGAACAAGAAGTTGTTTACGGTCACCTGCCTGTCAGGTGCAAGGAGTTCCTAGATCACACGTGCACTCAAGTCTCTCAACAACAAGTAAATTTATGACTTGTGATAGTTCATGCTGGTGGGAAAGACTTTAGACATACCTCTCTGGAGTATATAAAGCGAGCAATGATGAAGTTCTGAGTATATTTCCCAGTCGGGTATGTGCCTAGCTTTGAGCAGCATTTCACCCTCACCTAGGATGATACCACAATATAAACAGAAAGTGACTGACTGCAATAATTGGATTAGTTTTTGATGTCATTCTAAAGTGATGCAGTTCCTGCCAGCCTGGGAGGACACGATGTGTGGACCATGCTGCTTTGTCAGAGATGGACTTCACCGGGCACCTCTAGGCTTTCATATGCTGACTAAGGCACTTGCCTCCACCATACTGCCTTTTGTAGGCAAGGTCACAACAACAGTATTGCCAACGTGAAAATATCAACCACAAAGAAACCCATGGTCATGCTGCTAAATGGTAGGAATTTAAATCAGAAATGACACTCTCTAGAAGCACTCCTCTCCCACACAGATGCTGGCGTGTAAACCTGGCTGAAGGCCACAGAAAGTACCTTGGCCTGGCAAGGGTACAATGCATTCCGACTTTGAGACCACAAATTGAAGGTCTGAAAACCAAAGGAGGTGGAGTATCTATCTTAATTGATGATAATTACACTAGTAGAGTGGTTAGACAAGAATAGTCTAAGGCGCTCCTCCAAGTCAAAATTACTATGGTTAAGATGCCTCTTAAGCTCAGGAGTAGTTACAGTTGTGCTTCCACGAACCAAGATGCCCCCCCACAGCTTATTTATTACTTACTTTGGACAATTAAGGCGCAGTCTAACACCCTAGTCATGGGAGACTTCAACTATCCTTCCATTAATTGGGAAAGTAATGTGAACTTAAACTCAGTTGCACACAAGTCACCGGACGTTGTTAACTGAATGCACTACAGATCAATAGGCTTCAATATTCTAGACTTGGTCCTCACCATCATGAGTGAATGATGCAACAGCTCACTTGCCATGCCTACACTGGTTAAGTCATACCATAAATCCATCATTATTAAAGTGGCAATACGGCCAGAATTCTCTAAAGCTGAAGTCAACCTTAAAAAGTTTACCAAAGGTAAGTATACCCTCCTAAGGGAAGGTGCAAATGACTGCCAAGCTCCACTTTCCAGAGATGGCATTAATGGCTTTACTAAAGTATACACTGATGCCCTCTAAAAGCATCTATACAAATGTATAGGCATAGTCATGGTGTATAGGAATGAGGCAAGATGCCCAAATAAAAAATAAATAAATAAATAAAAACCACAGTGGACATCCGGCATTAATAAGTTATACAAAAAGAGAAAAAAAGTGATGACTACAAATACAAAATTGAGATGATGGAACTGGAACAGCACCCTTCTCAGCCTAAACAAGCAAATGAGAAAACTCATAAATTTTTTCAAAAAGCAAGTAAGGGAAAAATTTTGGTAACAGACAAGGATAACCATAAGGCTTTTTCCAGCTACATCCACAACCTAAAAGGTATCACCCTGATATGTGCTGAACTAACTGTGGATGGGATCACACACATTCACCATGTGGAAACTGCAAACTTACTAGCATACAGGTTTGGCAAGAATTACACTGCCCATTCCCCCAAGCATACCACAATCCATGTCTTTATCATCTCTTCCTCCCTGCATCTCCAAAGTGCAATTCATCAGTGTTATCTCTAAGGCTAGGAACACAGCCTCCATGAGACTAGATTGCATTCTGGGCTCCACTCTTAATATTGTAAAACAAGAGGTAGCTAAACTATTAGGCAGTATATTCACACACATCCTGAGTACTGGATTTGTCTACAATGAATGGAAAACAGAGACTGCAAACATGCTCCACAAGTGTGGCTGTTCAACAGATGCAGGTGACTATAGATCCATAAGTATAACCAGCCTCATCTGTATGGCAATGAAATTAATCCTCCTGGATCTCTTAAATTAGAGTACAGGTGACCCCCAAACTGGGTACGTCCCAGTTGTGTTTTGTCCAAGGCAGCTCATGCCTGCTAAACCTAGTGGTTGCCTTTGATAATGTGACCAGAGCCAGAGACAATGGCAAAGCCATGCACACATCTTATCTTGCATTGCCCAAGGCCTTTGACAGTATCACACATACAGGTATCATGGACAAACTAAACCAGTTTCAGATTAACCTCTATGTTGTCAGGTGTGCTGCAAACTGGCTGACAGTTTGACAACACTCAGTCATAGTGAGAGACTTTACCTATAACAGCAGACCTGTCACCAGTAGGTCCCCAAAATGGTCATAACTGGGCCCCCTTTTGTTTGACATATACTTCTCCAAAGTCCAGTTCAAAATGGATAGGCTGTGGCTAACCAAGTTTGCAGACGAATGCAAATTAGGTGTTATAACTGAATCCCCTTGAGATGTCAGGCTACTTCAGAAGGGGCTTACACAGACCAGCGATTGGTTCCCAAGCCATGGTGGTAAAGTAAATGCTAAGAAATGCATTATCATTCCCTTGGGTAAAAACAATGTCCCTGATGATTATAAAATAAACAGGAATACCCTAAGTACATATTTAGTAGTGAGAGACATGGGAACACAAGTTGACTGAGAGCTCAAGTTTGACCACCATGTGTCTACTGTGGTGAGGATGGCATTCTATGTTGCTCACCTGATTCAAAAAGGCATCACCGCAAGAACAAAATAGGTCAAAACTGCCCTGTACTCATCTCTCATCAGGCCTGTTACTGAATATAAATCTCCCTTTGGAATGTAGTGTACCAAACACCTGTAGCAACTTGAGAGAGCTCTGAGATTTCTAACTAAAGAAATTCAGGGTGACCATCACATGTAGTAGATGGACAGACTGCAGTCACTTTTACTGTACTCATTAGTGTAAAGACTACTTAGAGGTGATTTATGTCTGGTTACAGGGGGTATCTCTGACCCAAATGTAAAGTAAATGCTCCACATTGCGTAAGTCAAATGGTACAACAGTAATTTATTTGGATTTACTGTCTAGGCCTGTAAAGACCCTTGAGTCAATAGCATAGTGACATCCTTGGAACCTATACTGCATGAATTCTACAATATTAATAATAGTTATGATAATCATATGGATGGCACATTGGTGCAGCGGTAGTGTTGTCGCCTCACAGCAAGAGGTTCTCTAGTTCGATTCTCGGCCGGAGTGCCTTCTGTGCAGAGTCTGCATGTCCTCCATGCGTTTATGTGGGCTTTCTCTGGGTACCCTGGTTTCCTCCCACATTGCAGACATAAGTCTGGAGCATTTCTCCCTGGGCGTCCATTGAAAATTGGCTTCTTTCGAAGCTGGACTTTCCCTGTAAATAAATGTTAAATAAATAATAATCTGTAATGCAGAAAAGGCTGCATCTGCCATATTATCATGCCTCCCATATAACTTATGCTTGAGCACTATGACTTGAGTACATCTCTTGAGTTGTTATTCTGACCCACAAATGTGTGAGTTTTCAAGTTTTGTGCTTGAATGTTAAGACTGAATTATGTTTGTTAAGTTTGCATTTGGACAAAATAATGAATTGCTGTTATTTGTGCTTGAATGTTATGACTTAGGTCTTTCTAGTTTTTCATTCTGCTAACCATAAGTATCTGGAGAGCTCACCCCCAAAACCTGCTGGGAATGGGTAACACAGAAGCTAGTATGACTTTCTCATTAAACAAGGAACAAATAAATAAATAATTATTAATTGCAAAGTACATACTACCATAATGGATATAGCTTGATGGAGTACTCCTTAGAACTGTGTGTGTGTTGTGCAACTTGTTAACCAGTTCATTCAAACATTTTACAAAATTGACTAGATAAGTTTACTAAATGGAAACAGAACAGTGTAATTCTGCTATTTAATATTGCCCAGTATATAATAAATCTCTTTCTTAGGTACATGAAGATAACCGAATACAAAGAGAATATAGGATGAAAGGAGTAGTTCACTTGTTATCATACCTCTGAATGTAATAGGGCGAGTAATCTGGACAAAGACCAAGAAAATGGGCGGGGGGACCAAGGCAGGAAAAATAGGGACATATTTTGAATATTGTTTTTATTATCTTAAGGAGTTGCTAGAGCAGCAGGTTTTAACATACATTTTCTGATGGATTTAAAGTCTGAAACTCAATTGTATGCCATTATCTAGTGACTTAAATCTTCAGATCATCCCAGTCATGTGACAGAAAAGCATTAATTTTACGAGGAGCAGACCACAAATATAAGCCCAAAAGCTGGATATTCATCGATAGTCTGAACAGCTGGGAGGTTCCCCTGGAAATTAGCAGTGGGGCAAAATACTGCTTAAATTATTGCTATTGGAAAGGGGTGTATTAGCCCTGAACAACTTTATAAGGTTATTTGGAGGGAATCTCACATAAAAAACAAAAAATAAAAACAGTTCACTTTGTAAATAAAGCAGAATCACTCATGTCTTGCTCAAGACACCTTGTCTGCACCACAGTGTTGGAATGCACATGGAAGTAGAGAGTCTAATCATAGAACCTGTAATAATGCATAAGAACAGATCTGCAGAAGTCACTTTCTCAGTGGTCGCAGTCAGTTTTGGGCTGCAGACCATGAAACTGAGCTATTAACTATAGACACTATAAATTCAACCCCAAAGCATACATATTGGTTAACTTCAAGTGCATGACATAACCCAATTAATTGCATTCACACAGATTCCTGTCCTTTGTCAACACATTTGCCATGAGCCAGCTAGTCACACACAGTGTAGGTGACCATGTCCTTGCCCTAGCCATCCGTAATGTGCGGTACTACCTCAACCAACGTAAATGTAATGTATTCACTGATGAGGTTGGACCATAAAGATGTGCCCTTCAAAGTATTGCTAAAATGTGGGACTCCAGCTAACCCTGGAATTTGTGGGATTTAACTCCAGGCAATGTTTCTAGTGGTATTTGAGACACTGGCATAATGTGATGACCACTCAAACCCCGGGAAAACCATTACCTATGCAAAAGTTTCAAATAAGAACATTTAATGATGTTTATACAGAGCTAGGTAGCAGTCCCTACCCAAAATAAGTACCAGACCAACTGTAAAGAAACAGCAACCCTGTTGAAAGCCCAACATCAATATATTGTATAAAATATGAATGACAACCCTTGGGCAAAAATTAGAAATCCAGTACCCAGAATGGTAAGAAATCTTTTATCAAACTAAATTACCTATTTTTGGGATAAAGACAGTCTATGAGAGTCAGAGTTGAGCTGAAAGATGCCTAGAAGGCCAGGGGTAATCAGAAGGGTTTCATCGCCTTGGTCTGCAATGTAAAAGCTAACACACCACTAGGTGATTACCTGTTTGTGTATGAATCGACCCATGGTTATGCGGAGAATTACAGCTAATGAGCTTGGCATTTTTTGATGCCTGAATTACATTTCACTGCATCTACCCTCACATCTCTCAAAAATTATTCGCAGCCATAATTACTAAGCTATCAGTACTGAACAAGTACGCTGTGCACTGCTCCAGGCCCCAAGACAGACAACAGTGGGCTGCAATACTATCCCAGTAAGTCTGTCTAAAAGTATGACACTGACCAACATGAACCACTGTAATGATCCTTTACTTGTACCCCACAAACATGCTTTGTGCAGAATGAATGGCAGACTGCAAATATTATCCATCAACACTAGGGCAGGCCTTGCAGAGAACTGAAAAACTACTGACTCACAAGGCTAAATAATCTGAAATGCAAAGCCATGGAAAGAATTGCCAGGGGTAACAGCCCAGTGTTAGGAATGTCAACAGCAGGTAATTATCAATCAACCGGGCAGATTTCTTCAAGATGGTTACCAAGGCATTGGATAAGGGACAGTTGGATACATACTGCCTACCTCCACCTAGTCACAGCATTCAACACTGTACTACATGTAAGCATTGTAGACAAAGTTTGAGAAATGCATATCACCTCCTATGCCATCTGCCTGACAGGACAGAAGAAATCAGGATAGGGGAGTCTATGTCCACAAAACAGTTGCTATCTACTGGAGTCTTTCTGGGACTGATGCTGTTTCAATTAAGTTGTGGCATGTACTTCTCTGAAGTTGTAGTTAACCTCAAAGGCCTCTGATTGAACAGGTTCACAGCTGATTACAAGCTAACTGTAGTAAGTGAATACCTCAAAGACACAAATACTCTTGAAGTAGGTGTTACCCAGACTAATAAATGTGTGCCACAGTCATGGTGTGAAACACAATTTGAAAAAAATAAAATAAAAAATGCATAGTACTACACTGGAGAAAGACAGCCTCCCCTGAAAATGACTTGATTGAAAAACCATACCAAGACTAGGTCAGTGATTATGTGATGACACAGGAAATAGAGCTGGCCAGTGGTCATCAGGTATCTACTACCATAAAAACATCATTGCATGTTGAGAAACCAACCAGGGTGTGCTAACAAGGTGCAGCAATAACATTAGTCCATTGCACTTGGCATATCATTAGACTAATCTGTTAGTAAAGGGACATACACAACACCTGGATCTCCAGCAAAAATTATTCATGTAATTCAAAAAAACATCTGAAGTGGAAATCACAGTGGGGACGTGGAAGAAAATGGGACAGAATGCAGAAGTAGAAGTGAACTAAATAATTCCACGGTAAGCAGAAACAATGGTAATCCAGATGTTGCTATTGGCCACCAACTTTGCATTTCAGTGCTTCGTATACAAATCTAGAACATGCTGCCCACGAAGTATAAATGGCTTATCCTGCATTAAAATGGATGTGCTGATGATATTGCCCTTACAGTTCCTGAGGTACATCAGCTATGAAGTAGGGAATAACTGGAGAAGAGCAACAGGCTCATAGTTACTCACTATTCATGCAGCCTAGGCCACAGTTCCACTTGATCCAAAACAATGTCAGGTGAAATGACTTAATCAATGCCCTGCAATATATAAGTAAGGGTGGCAAGTTTCTAGTCATGTTTTCTTGTTACAAGAGGCAGCTATTTAATGCGGCAGGGCTGTAGTCCTCTGCAGCAACTGTTAAACAGAGTTACAGTGTTAACTAAATGGAGACATCCTTTACAGTCTGATCTTCTAAAGAGAGAAGACTGTAAAAGCACAGTAATGTGTAGCAGTGAGTATATAATGTTTGCTGACATTTGTGGTAATCAGTCCAATTAATGCAAAACGTATCACCTGACAAATGGCAACCTCCTTGCAGTTGTTGGAGGCTGTAAGGAAAGTACTGCAAAAATATATCAATAAAATGCAATGTATTCAGACTATATGACACTATCCAGGCAGTAGTAATTAATCTATTTATTTGTTAGTGCAGTGAATAAAGAGAAACAATTAATGAAAATATAATTAGTGAAGCAGCTTTTCTTCAATAAACATCAATATTATACTTTAATTGGAAGTAGTACTGCACACCACATACTTATTTGATTGGGGTCCGTAAAAATGTTTGTAGGACACTTGAAGCTCATTTTGGATGAAACTAGGATTCCCTGCCATCAACCAAAGCAATACCCTTTCACATCAGTCAGTATAAATCAGACCAACCTGGAAGGCTTGCCATCCTGTTGTAGCATATGTCCCCAGAGTCAACACAGCAAGACTATGAATTTATTGGCATGCTTTACTCTGTTAGACTGACGTTCAAAGTCTGTAGCACTGAGAGTGAGTAAGCCCTGCCTGAACCTCGTAACACTCAAATGGAAGATGTAGCTTGGTTGGTTTGAAGACCTGGGAGGTAGGGTGGAAGTGAGTGGTGCTTCAGTCAGCCTCTCACTGCATGAAAGTAGATGTTTGCATGCGAAGGTTATAGCTATAGATAAACAGCATTAGCTTGGTACAGCCAATCTGCTGATAGTTACCTAGTGTGCTGTTTTTGTGGAAGTACATGTGACTTAGCAGTGCCTTCCATGATAACACGGGTGTTAATGTCAAGCACAAGGCAGGCTGCCACCACACAAGGAATAAATGGATCATGACTGATTTTCAGCCTCTAAGGATCAAGTGCACCATCATAGGGCAAGTACAGCCAATGGTGAGCAAGCAGTGAGAAAGGAAAAAAATAAATATAAGTAAATTACACACACAGACATATATATATATATATATATATATATATATATATATATATATATATATATATATATATATATATATATCATGTGTGTGTGTGTGTGTGTGTATATTAGACATAATTACATATGGTTATGAACTGCAATTCTCTTAATCATTGATACATCTCAGTACTAGTAGAAGTAAATTACCGACACACTTTCACATATCACTTGGATTTACTGACCTGTACCTCAAAAGAAGAATGAATCATGACTCATGCTAGCTGCAAGGTGCAAGGGATGGCTCTGTCATTGCCACTGTAATGACTTGTGCATGATCATTGGCCTGGAGACTGGAAGAGACAGGTCGGAAATCCTGGGAGTTCACTTTTACTGAGGGAGTGCCATGTGGGGAAGCCCAAAACTGTGGTCCTCAGTACAGGATCATAAGACCATGATGACTTTTTATTTATTTATTTATTTATTTTATTTATTTAACATTTGTTAACCGGGAAAGTCCGACTAGGTTCCACAGATCCTATTTTCAGCGGAGGCCCAGGGAGAAATGCTCCAGAAGCATGTCTTTAGACTTTTCATCTCTAAAGAGTTCTTGTATGCTATTTACTTTTTACTGAGCACTGCAAGTCTGTAAAAGTATATCTCTGCCCAGGTCTGGCATAGAGGGGATAGTGCGACTCAGGCTAATGAACAGGAAGGGGCTTGTGGGAATAATCAAAAAATTCTAACCCCCTACAGAGTGTTGGTTAAATAGTGAAACTGTTACTTGTACCTCTTCTATGTCCCCTGACACTAGGAACAGTTACTGTTGTGGCTACTGTTGTGTTCTTAAACACCACTGTCTTTCTAGTTGCCTGCCCTTTACGTTAATTTGACCATATATCTCATTTCCTCTCTGCTTTTACTGGCCGGTGTGAGTAAGCACAAAATTATCATTTTGTGAAATCACTCCCATTCAACTACTTAAATTTATTGGCCATCCTACTGGATTCCATAGTACCAGAATACTAAACTGACCACCCCCATTCAATCTATCTTGCTGTTTTAAAAATAGTGACTCTCCACTAAAACCTAACTTTTTATACAGCTAAAAAAGCGAGCCGGCAACATTTTCCAAGCATCTGCTCCAAGCTCCTCCCCTTACCCATAATCCCTCACATCTCCTACCTTCCCTCAGATCGAGTTTGCCACTATCCATACTATCAGCAACTCAATAACAGCAATAACCTAGAACAGATTCGGGAGAATGAGGGCGGGACGGTTGCAGAAAATGAAGTATAACTACTCAGATGGAACGTTATGGTGAGTACATAACTTCTTTATCTGAAGTAGTTAACTTCATTTATCTGCAATCTGTGGGACAGAGTCCCCAGCTACCAAATCTCCTGGGAGGCCCTCATGGAAGGATATTCCTGAGCACCTCAGAGCCAAAGGATGCTCTCCCTCTAGAGATCAAATCCAACTTATAATGAGAAATAAATGCATGTGACCTTGCCCAGGTCACTGCTGCACAGATATCATCCAGTGAAACCCTAGACCAAAAAGCAGCAGAAGTTGCCATAGATCTGGTAGAATGAGCTTTAACAGGAGCAGGCAGGGACAGACCTTTGTCCTTATAGACTTGCAGCATACATTGTGTAATGCATCTAGCTAAGGAGACCTTGGATATGGCTTTACCCAAAAAGGGTCTAGAAAAGGACATGAATAACTGGTCAAATGTACGAAAGGGTTTAGTCCTATGCAAATAAAAATGAAGCTGTCTATGAACATCTAGCAAATGCAGTTTATATTCACCCTTGTTCTGAAAATTTGGAAAGAAAACAGGCAGGTTAATCGTCTGATTAATATTTGATTCAGAGGCAACTTTTGGTAAGAAAGAAGGGCTCGTGCAGCGTGAAACCCTGTCTTTATGAAAGATCAAGTAAGGGCGCATGGCAGACAAAGCATGGATCTCAGAAACTCTCTTGGCGGAAGTAATGGCCACTAGGGAAAGCTGTCTTCCAGGATAAGAATTTCAAATCTACTGACGCTGCTGGTTCAAAGGGGGGAGCAACTAGCACCTGCAGAACTAGTGTAAGGTCCCAAGGAGGGACTGAATCCTTAACCGGAGGGAGTAAAAGAAAGGTGCATTTCAGAAAACCTTTACACAGTCTCAAAGAGGCCAGAGCGTTCATATTTTCACAGACATGAAAATTAGAGATGGCCGCCAGTTGTACTTTTACAGTGGAGGAACTAGCCCCTTGTGGGAAAATATTGGACAAAAACTCCAACACTGCAGGAACTGGGGCTGTAAAGGGATCTAGGTTCCTCTGAGAAGCCCAAATAGAGAAGTGTTTCCATTTGCTGTGATAAACCTTCTTAGTGGAAGCTTTTTGGGATGCCACCAGAATAGTCTTTATTGAAGATGACAAACCGGGAGTCCTAGCAATCATGGGAACTAGAGCAACCAGGCAGTCAGCTTGAGGCTGTCCAGGTCGGGCAGACAGATGCCCAAGGGATGAGAGATGAGATCCGGGCAAGGATCCAGAATCTGAGGAGGAGTTAGAACATGAGACCAGAGGAAGGGGAACCACACCTGACGAGGCCAGAATGGGGCAATGAGGATCACTTTGCACCCTAGTTGGCAAGCTTTCTGAAGAAACTTCAGAATGAAAGGTAATGGGGGGTAAGCATATAGTAACCTGGGAGGCCAAGCATGGACGAGAGCATCTCTGGGGGAGTCTCCCCTGGTGAGGGGATCAGAGCGAAGAACTCGCTGCACTTCACATTGGAAGGAGATGCGAAGAAATCGCAGCAAGGCTGATCCCAACACAAGATCATCTCCTCCAAAATCGATTGTTTCAGAGACCACTTGTATGGCATTAGAATAGCCCGACTCAGTCTGTCCGCTAAAAAGTTGATGCGTCCCGGGATGTGCGTTGCAATCAGAAACTGACTGGTGGAGATCGCCCACTCCCACACTCTCACAGCCTCGCGACAGAGAGGGTAAGATCTGGTCCCGCCTTGTTTGTTGATGTACCAGACAAGAGACATGTCTGACTGAACTGCAATCAACCACGGGGGAAGAACAGCGTGGAAAGGCTTGCAACACTAAAAGCACTGCCCTCATCTCCGAACACTGACATGCAATCTGGTTTGGGACCATGTGCCTTGGACTGTCCTCCCCAAATAGTGCCCCCCCACCCAAACTGGGAGGCATCCGTGGTCACGGTGCCTTGGGTGTGGGTTCTATGAAGGGTTGACCTGCCAAGATGTCCAGCGACTGGAGCCACCAGAAGAGACATCTTGCAGGCTCTGCTGATTCTTATTGGATAGTCCATGGGAAGGTCTAGCCAAGATCACTGTACTGCCAGGATCAACTGAAGCACCTGCATGTGAAGGCACGCACAGGAAGGATTGAGATTGCTGCAGCCATGGAGTCTAGGGCTCGGAGAAGATCACTCGTCTTTGGGAGTCTGGGACCGAGGATCACTGATACATGGGCCTGTAGGCTCAGGACCCTGTCTAGTGTGAGAAAGACTTGCAATTGTAGAGTATCCAGCCATGCCCCTATAAATTCCAAGGTCTGTGTCAGGTTCAAGTGGGACTTGGAGATGTTGATGGTAATCCCTAGGTTGACTGCAAGATGCAGGAAGGAGTCTCTTGCCATGCAAACAAGATGTTTGGTTGCAGCAGCGAGGAGTCAATCATCTAGTAAGGAAACACCTGAATTCCCTGAAGCCTCAGGTGAGCTGCTACAACTGCCATAACCTTGGTGAACACCCTGGGGCTGTGGTGAGACCAAAGGGTAGGGCTCTGAACTGGAAATAACTGGCTCCAAGCCGGAAGCGAAGGAATCTCCTGGAGCTTCTCAGAAGTTTGATATCGTAATAAGCGTCCTGGAGGTCTATCGAGCACATCCAGTCGCATTCTTGGAGGTAAGGTAGAATGGACTGCAAGGTGACCATCTGGAATTTCTGCTTGGCTACAGTCAGGTTCAGGGTTGACAGGTCCAATATGGGCCTGAGGTCCCCCGTCTTTTTTGGCACTAAAAAGAACCTGGAGTAAACACCTAATCTGGACTTACCTGGGGGGACCAGTTTGATGGCCTGACTGCCAAGCAGCTTTGAAATTTCTTGCGCTGTTGCCTCCCTTTGAGTGGGTGGAACATCTGCGAGGTGCTTTGGTTGGACGGGCGGGGCAATAAATGGGATGGAGTAGCTGCTGGATATTATTTGGAGCACCCAACGGTCCATGGTAATGGACTCCCAAGCTGTTAGGTGCAATGACAATCTTCCCCAGACTGTCTCCAAAGCAGGACAGTCAGGCAACCCCTCAGGGTTGCTGTGTGGGTCTGTCCGAGAAAGTCTCCCTAGACCCAAAGTTCCTCAGTCTCCCTCTGCCTCTGGGGAGGCATCTGTCTTGTCCCCCTCTGCCTCTAGGGGATGAGTTGCCCTGAGAGTCTCGGAAAAACTGAGATTTTCTGGACCAGAGTGTCACATACTGTCTTCCCGAACAGGTAAGAACCATAAAAGGGAGCATTTGTGAATGATGCCTTGAAGGGGTCCGCGAATTGACATAGTCTGAGCCAAGCATGTCACCTTATAGTTATGCCGGTCCCAGCCACCTTAGCCGTTCCTTCCATGGCATGGGAAAGAAGATGCATGAACGTGTTCAAAACAGATTTTAGAGTCGACATTTTCATTGAGAACAGCCGCTTGTCCTCCGGTGACAAAGACTCTGGGGGCGACACAGCAAACTCTGTGACTAGGTCTCACTGAAATCATATGATGTGTGCCAAATAATTCAGCTCTCAAATAGAAAACGTCGCTGAAGAAAAGACTCGCTTCCCAAATCGATCCACTGCCCTAGACTCCTTGTTCGGAGGGTGGGCCGAAGAACTTTCCTGCGCCAGTTCTCTCTTGGTGGCAGCTGCAACCACCATAACATCCACTGGGGATCCCTTGTACCAGGCCTGTCTGTGGGAGGAGAGAGGGTCCTGTATGGGCATTTAGGCAATGGCTCTATAGTGTCAGGCCCCTTCCATGCCCGCGTGGTAATGAGATCCACTAAGGGATCCACAGGAGTGGACATCCAAGATGTAGATGGGCCCATGCCAAAGGCCTCCAGGAATACTGACTCATCCATAGAGGGTTTTGGGGCTGACCAACCTCCCCTCTGGTGGAGGATCTCCATGATGTCTCAAAGGAGACATCCTCAGGAGGTGACCAAAGGAACCCTCACCTTCATCTAAGTCAGTATCTTCTGTGAGGGACTCAGGGGAGTCCATGTGCCTCCGTTTACATGAATGCTTTTGGGGACCTTCTTCAGTGGGATTCTCTGAAGAGGGCTCATAAGTCAAGAGGGGTACTACGATGGGATTCACCTGGGGGTCCTCTAGCACAGGCTGTCCTTGGGACAAGCTGAGGGGAGTCATGACCAAATCCACGGAAGTCAATGGGCAATGGGCTGGGGCATCAATCCTTGGGAGAGAAGCCTCTCCACCACGTCGAATGCTGAAGGAGAGCACACCTCCTTAGCAACGAAGGAGGAAGCTCTCCCTGGCTCTGCCGTGAGGATCGGGACTGAGGGCAAGGTAGCTGTGGTTGCGAAGGACCGGCTCAGATCTGACAAAGTCAGAGCCGAAGACACCTCCATTCACTCAGATCTGACTCCCCGTTCACGGCCCAGAGAGTTGCTTGAATCCTAACAGGTCTGATCAGAGGAACTCAAGGTAATCACTGGCATCGAGGTTGGAGGATCCGTTTGTGCTGAGCCCGCAGCTCAGAGGATCCTTGGATCCATAAACTCCGAAACCGCAGATTGGATCAGGGAAGGAGAAATTGGAGGGAAGAAGGGTATGGAGGTCCCCTCTCTGGCTGTAGAGGGGCCTGGCAAGACTCCCATTTGGATTTGGGTCCGAATGAACCTCTGCATCATCCTGTCCATGTCTAGTTCTGACAGACTCGAGTCAAATGAGAGGAGGCGAACGACTCGAATCTGGCTGGTTGGTGCGATGACCTCAAAGAAGGCCTCAAGTCTGAGGGCTCAGTCAGCTCCGGGGAGAACCTCGGGGAGTGGAGCCGAGGAGAGGTAGTTCTGATTACTTTGGTAGGTGGGCTAGGAAAGGGCTCCGGCTCTGGAGATCGCTTGTGGCCCCTATCCCCTCTCTTGCCCTAGTCTTTTTTCTCCTTTTCTTTGCTTTTAGTCCCCACTTCAGGAGGCTTAGAGGGATATTAAGTCCTAGCCTGAGGGGGGGGGGGGTTGATCAGTTACTGGAGCCGAGGTCACCCGTGTCCAAGGCAGAAACTGGTAGAAGGCCCTTAGCTACCAGCTTTACCTTCATTTCCTTTAAGGCCCTAGGGTTGAACCCTGCACACACACTACAAGTTAAGGAGAGATGTGGGACACCCAGACAAATAACACACAGAGTGTGGCCATCAGCCAGTGAAAGCTTGTGGTCACACACTGTACATTTTTTTAAAAGTTGGTTTTGGCTGCTCAGCCATCACAAAACCCACTCAGCCAAAATTTTAACCAAAACTATCACACACACGCTAAGGTCGGGTTAGGCGTACACACTACCTTCCTAACTTTAACTTTTAAACTACTCTTTTTTTTTTTTTCCCCAGAAAAACTGACGAACAGCAAAGGGGAGGAAAGGGTTGATTATCGACCACACACACACACACACACACACACACACACACACACACACACACACACACACACACACACACTAAATATATCAGAAAAAACTTCCACTTACTATACCCAACTTGGAGCTAGAGAGACCACGATGCCTACGCATGAAGCGACAAACGAGATCTGGGGGAAGGTAGGAGATGTGAGGGATTATGGGTAAGGGGAGGAGCTTGCAGCAAATGCTTGGAAAATGTTGCCGGCTCGGATCTGATATGGATCCGAATACCCACAGGTTGCAGATACATGAAGTTAACTACTTAAGATCTTTTGTTTCTTGTTTCGTTTTCTTACCCATACCCACCCACATACCTTTATATTTTTCAAACAAGTTTCCTAGTGCTGTCTTTTTTCAGACATCTTTTTTTAATACCCAAAACAAATTTAAAAAATAACTGGATTTATTAAATTCAGTCTTCCTTTTTCTTTTACATTATAAACTCTCTCTCTTTTGATTAGGTTCAGCCTTGGTCCAGACAAAAATATTCAACAATACACTTTCCATATAGCTTACAAACCTATACATTCCACCTAAATATGCTAGCTTTCCTGAAATATATCTTTTTATATATCATTTTTTCTTAAGGATGAATGAAACACACTCCATCAAGCTGTCAACTTTCATATCTTTTTGAACTTCTCTCAAATGTTCTATTACTATTTGTTCCCTTCCAAACTTAACACCATACAGCATCAATTTCACTTCTAGTAAAATAAATTCTAAACATTCTTACCACATCTCCAAACCTCTTACTTTTTTACTTATTTAATTGTAATCCTACTCTACCAAATATTTTTGTTTTGTAAATTATTTCATTCTTCCAATGTTTGCTCTTGGCTAATAAAACCAAATCATCCTCATATGTTAATATTAATGGCACCTTCAACCCTTCCTCAAGTCCATCCGTACCACACTGATCTACAGGTTTGTTCAACTGTATTCATTACCATCACAAAGAACCACAAGCTCAATGGACAGTGCTGCTTTACCCCTATTCTTCCCTGTCATACCATTTCCTACCCAACCATTCACTGTCACAGACACACAAGAATGTTCATAAATTGTCCTTACTATCCTCCTTTTTTGTTCTACCTCATATCTCTTAAAATGTTCAACATTTCCCCATGATCAATACTACTAAATGCCTTAGCCACATTGCATACTGTTACTGTTCCTTCTCCTTACCTATACACTAAACCACTCAACCATCATGATACTCCATTTATTCTTTTCCCTTTAACCCCATAAACCCCTTCATCTAGTTCTTTCATGATCCCCATCTGAATAATCTTCATAAATCTTTTATAATCAGTATTAACAAGCATAAATGATTTCCATTTTTTCTTACATTCACCCCTTTTTCCATAGTTTTATAACTCCCTCACAAATTTCTTCTTCTTTTATAGCTTCCACCATCCATTCATTCAATGTTTCCAGAAAAAATACATTTTTCAATATCTAACCTTTCTTTCTGAAAACTATATCTTAATCCATCTGCATCTGGTATGTCTTCCTATTTACCTTCCATTATTGCGTTCTCTAATTCTTTCCTCTTGATCTTTCTTTCCATTTGTTCCACTACCTACTTTTCTTCTTCTTTACTTTCCATCCACCCCTATTATATTTTTCTTATACATATTCTGTACATACTCTTCAACTATATCAATAACTTCCTTGTTTATATTTTAAATGCCCATTTCATCCTTCATCATATTAATTTTAATCTTATTATATTCTAATCTCTCATCAAAAATGGGGAAAACTTTTTCTCTTTTGAATACTACTTTTCTCTAAATTACATTTTTTTTCATTTTTATTATATTCATATAATTTCTTTTCTTTTTCAAGACTTCCCCGTGTCCCTTTCTCTAATACGTTTTTTCATTTTTGAGTATTTTTTTCCTTCTTCCATTGCTCTTTCACTAATTTTAAGTATTTTTAAACGTTTCCTTATACTCCATCCTCCACCTTGTCAAACTGCCAGATTCAATGTCACATGGTATTCCCAAAACTCCTATCTTTAAGACATTCAATTCCTGCATTTTTTTCTATCAGTCTTTGTAAGCCTTTTCCTTCTATTATTATATTTTCATTCTCTTGTTTTATTGTTACTACAGCCCTCTGATGTGAAAACTTTGCTTCATTTATTGTTTTTTCATGTTATCTGTGCACAATACATAATCAGTCTCTGTTTTAAGTAACATCCTGTTATAAGTTACTATTCTTAATCTGCCATTAATTTCAACCCCTCTCATCATTTCTACATCTTGTCCCTTTCTCCTTTATTAATTTACAGCTAAAGTCTTCCACCACAACAGACATATTTGCTATTACATCTTGAATTTCCACATTTTTTCTTTTATTTACATTTGCATATGCATACACCACTACTACTATAATCACCTTCTACCCTATCTTACATCACACACAGACTCTCCCAGCTACCATTGTATTTCTTCATTAGTTAGTAGACAAATCAAAAAATGCTCATTTCCACATTTCATACAATATGGCTGAAATCTGATTTGGAATGTCCAAACTCCTCACAATGCCTACATCTTCTTTATTTACAACCTTGAATTAAATGGGATTTGCCCCACAGGAAAAAAAAAAACAAAACATGCTGCCCTAAGTACTTACCACTCTCTTTCTTTCCTATTTATTAACACATTAGGGACATGCTGCAACTTCTTTTCTGATGTTAAAGTTCCATAAACTTCCTATCCCCACGTCCATACTTCCCAGTCATCCACAACTTTTTTAATGCCATGCACATTCCACCATAAACTTAGAAAAACATTTTTAATTTTTCTTCTATCACACTCATTACAAACTGTAATAGTTTTCCTTTATCTGTACATTTAAATTTTCCTTCTAGTAAGATATATTACTTCATCTTTCGCATCCATTAACATTTTTTTTCTACTAATGCAAGTGTCTCAAAAGTCATTTCACAGAAATGTGCAGTTCTTGTGTGTATTATCAATATAAGATACAGTGAACTCGAAGGCATAATAACATTGTATAAAACTCAGTACCTATTTACTGTTCATACTTTGTTTTCACCCTCACTACAGTCCTTTTCAGCCAGATCGCAACAGCTCCATTCAGTTTCTCTGCACCTGCACATCCTTTTCCTTCTGCAGTCTTTCACTGTAATCTACAGAAGTAACTTGGTGGAAACTGTGATAGATGTTAAACTGTATGTGAAGAAACTAAATCTTAAAAGTATTTTTCAATTACAAAAATAAGGATGGAAGCAACAACACTGATAGAAATGACAATGGTATAAAATGGAAAAAGCCCAGTTACGTTTGCCACCTTGTGCACTCCAACTTGAGTGTTTATGAGAGCAAACGTGAGACTAATATCCACAGGGCTCTCAGTAAACCACCTAGGAAGAAATTGTACAACATTGGCAAATAGGAACTGGCTGCTCTAGAAAATTAGAACAGAGATGAGACACAGGATCATGAAGGCACATAAGGGAGAGGCATCCTAGTTACAGATTCAGCCACTTATAAACTGCAAAACTGAGGCCATGCTTGACAATAACAGGTTTTACAATAAATATGATTGAACAATGTGAATGCTGCTTATAATAATTTGATAGAGCAACTAAGAATGCTGCATAAATGCTACATGAAGGTGATTTACCAGCTGCCAGTATTTTTGATCTTTTGGCCACTCCCCTCATACACAAATACCAAGCTCCTTCGGGATCCCACCACCCAATAAGAATATCTCTGATTCTTCCTACAGACCAGAAGTGGCAAGTGGTGGATCCATAACTGAGGCAATATCCATCTACCTCAGATCAGATACAACCAATGGCAGAGGCCAACAAATCTTTTATTTCAGACTTTCTGTATAAAATTAGAGCTATTACAGTCAGCAATTCCACAAAACTTTACAGTGCTTCCACACAGCTACTGTACTCAAGCTGTAACAGAGGCATATGAAAAGTCAAAGGAATGTGTTACTAGGAGGGACAGAAGTTCTAGCAGATTTACTAGATCTAACCCTCAAGAACAACTACTTTATGTTTAGCAAAGTACAGCTGTGTACGCTTACCATAAATGTAGATGTTCGAGTGTATTCACTGTTGCAGTCATTACATTTGGGTAATCTGCTGGCAGGTTGCCCTCAGTCGGCCTGAATAACAAAGTCTTGGGTCCTGCATCAGTTGCTGTCTCCTCTTCCATGATGTCAGGTCATCAGGGGTATAAAACATGCAGCCGACGCCATTTTATTCAGTTTTTCTTGCCCCAGATGTCAGGTGCCCCCCAAATGGGGAGCAAATTATATATATATATATATATATATATATATATATATATATATATATATATACAGCAATACATGTAAATGCACTTTTAGCAACATAAACTTTACCTTCATCGAAAAGCAAATACACCACAAAGGCTTTAGAATATAGTGAAGGAAAGAGAGGTTATAGAAAAGGGGGGTGGCGGGTGGGTAACCCGGACTGCAACAGTGAATACACTCGAACATCTACATTTATGGTAAGTGTACACAACTGTACTATGTTCTTCATGTTTCACTGTTGCAGTCATTACATTTGGGTAGAATCCCAAAGATATGGATGGGAGGATGGAACTAAATAACATTAGGAGTGGCTATAAGGACCTGCAGAACTGCAGTGGCAAAGCCTGTCCTGGATTTGGAGAAGAGAGGCAAATGATAATGCTTTGTGAAGGTATGAACAGAGCTCCAAGTAGCAGCTTCTAGAATGTCTTTGGTTGGAACTCCTCTGAGAAAGGCTGGTGAGGTAGAGGCAGCCCTGGTGGAATGTGACTTGATTCCCTTGGGCACAGGTTTACCATGGTGCAAGTAGCAGAAACGAATGCAGTGGCTTATCCACTTAGAAACAGTCTGCTTTGATATAGCCTTCCCCGCTGATCCTGAAGCAAATGTCACCAGTAGTTGGCTCAGACTTTCTTAGAGATTTGGTCCTGTTTAAGTAGAATCTTAGTTGTCTGTGTACATCCAATGAATGCAGAATCTGCTCCCCCTTGGTCTGCTGATTTGGGTAAAATGTTGGCAGGTGAATAGTTTGGTTAAGAGCCACACTGGATACCACCTTAGGCATAAAGGAAGGATTGGTCCTGAGGAACACCCTGTCCGGGTAAAATGTAATAAAAGGCTCCACAGCCGTGAGAGCCTGTAGTTCTGAAACCCTTCTTGCTGAAGTGATTGCCAAAAGGAAAGCTGTTTTCCAGGATAAAATTTTATATCCGCAGTAGCTGCTGGTTCAAAAGGAGGCAGGGTGAGTTTTTCCAGCACAAAATTGAGGACCCATGCAGGAGTTGGTGATCTTCTGGGAGGCCTTAAATTTTTGGCCCCTCTAAGATAGCTTTAGCAGAGAATGAGAAAAGATGGGAGGCTCTGTGTTGTAATGAGCCGAGTTGTCAGAGGCATGGATTTTTATTGAAGAAAAAGATAGGCCCTTGTCAAGCATCTCAGTCAAGTATTGTAAAATCTGAGGGATATTTGGCTTTGCTGTGTCTGTTCCTTGTGCTTGGTTCCAAGCACAGAATCTCTTCCATTTATCAGCATAAGATTTTCTAGTACTAGGCCTTCTGGCTTCCAAAATGACATCCATCACAGATTAACTGACAGGTGTTGTTTGAATAATTAAATGATCAGCCATGCTGCAAGGTTCAGAGTTTGGAGCCGAGTGTGCAGAATTTGATTGTTCTGCTAAGACAGTAGATGAGGTATTTGAGGCAAGTACCAAGGAGGGAGTTGAGACATATTCCTTAGAATTGGGTACCAGTGCTGGTGAGGCCAGTCCGGAGCAATTAGGATCATTTTTGTTTTTTCCTGTCTGACCTTTAGTAAGACCTTGGAGAGAAGAGGCAGAGGGGGAAAGGCATACACTGATAGGTTTTTCCAGCTGAAGGACAGGGTATCCACTTTCTATGCTTGTCTGTGATAAGTAATTGTGCAGAATTTGTCCAGTTGATAATTTTGGGGAGAGGCAAATAGATCTATGTCTGGGCTCCCCCATTTCTGTGTTACCATGCTGAAGATTTGTGGATCCAGTTTCCACTTGTGCGGGTCCATAAGACTTCTGCTTAGGTCGTCTGGCAGAATATTTTGTTTTCCTGGCAGGAATTGAGCTTGAAGATGTATTTGGTAAGTCAAGCCTGTGTTCCACAAAACCATGGGCCAGTCTGCAAAGGGGTAGGAATGCTTACCCCCCCCCCTTGCTTATGTACCACATAACCGTGGTGTTGTCCATCCTTATCAGTAGTTGTCTGGATGAAGTAAGTCCTTGAATTCTGTCCAGAGCATTCTGAACAGCTAGCATCTCTTTCTGGTTGATATGCAGATGCATTTGTTTTGGGCTCCACATGCCCTGAATGCCTCTCCCCACCAGGTGGGCCCCCCCAAGCATAGTCTGATGCATCTGTAGTTAGGGTTTGGGTGGCAGGGGGTAGAGTGAATGACAGTCCCTTGTTTTGGTGACATGTCTCTGCCCACCAAAGAAACTCCTGTTGTAGGCAGGGAATGAGAGGAATCATTGTTTCCAGACTGTGACAATGTTGACTCCATACCATAGGTACCATTGAAGTTTCCTCATATGCAGTCTTGCATATGGATAAGTAGAATGCAAGATGCCATGAACCCCAAAGCCTGCAGAATTTGTCTTGCAGATAACTGGGTTTTTGTTGCCATCTGTTTGAAGTATGCTGTCAGTTGCCTTTGTTTGTCTGGCATAAGGTAAGCCATCTGGGCAGTTGTATTCAAGCTTGCACCCATGAATGTAATTATTTGAGAGGGTACTAGTTGTGATTTATTTTCGTTTATTGTGTACCCTAGGCATGTTAGAAGCCTTTTTATAAATGCCAGATGTTAAAGAAGAGTGTCCTTGTTCTCTGCTTGAATGAGAGAGTCATCCAGGTAAGGATAAATTTGTATGCTTCTTTGTCTGCAAAATGCAATTACTGGTGCCAGGCACTTTGTAAAGACCCTGGGTGCAGTAGATAAGCCAAAGGGCAGTGCAGAGAACTGGTAATGCAAAAAACCTGCCTTGAGGCAGAGGTATCTTCTGCACGATTCTTGAGACTTGAGCTGTCTGTGCACGTCCAAGGAAGTGCAGGATCCTCTTCCCTTCATTCTGAGGACTAGGAAAAAAGGTTGGTAAATGGATGGATTGGTTTAGAGCCCCACTGGATACCACCTTGGGCATAAATGATGGGTTAGTCCTGATGGAGACCCTGTCAGCCTGGAAAATAAGGAAGGGTTCCACAGCCATTAGTGCCTGTAGCTCAGACACTCTTCTTGCTGAGGTGATGGCCGGAAGTAAGGCTGTTTTCCAAGAGAGGACTTTTAACTCTGCTGTAGCAGCAGGTTCGAAAGGGGGGAGGTGTGAGCTTCTCTAGTACAAAGTTAAGGTCCCAAGCAGGGGTGGGACCTCTCCTCGGGGGTCTTAAATAGTTAACTCCTCTCAGGAACTGTTGGATCAGAGGGTGAGAAAAGAGGTGGCTCCATAATGTAATGAGCTGAGAAGGCTGAGGCCTGAATCCTAAATGTTGAGAAGGAAGGGCCTTCGTGCAGCAGCTCTGCTATGTAATCTAGAATTAGAGGTAAGGAGGGCACGGCAGTGTCTTTTTCTGGAGACCGGCTCCAAGAACAGTATCTTTTCCATTTTCCTGAATAGGATTTCCTAGTACTAGGCCTTCTGGACCTAAGGATTACGTCCAGCCCCCATTTCTTGAGGGTTGCTGGTGGTGTGTTCAGGGAATAAGCCAGGTGGCAAGGTTCATAGTTTGCAGCTAAGGATGCAAAATCTGTCCCTCCTGCTGGGACAGCAGGGAGGGGGTCTGATGTAGGTACTAGGGTGGCACTGCTGTCAGACTGCATAGGAGTGGGTACCAGTGCTGGCGTGGCCAGTATGATACAATAGGGATTGTCCTTGGTCTGTCCTGCTTGATCTTGAGTAGTACTTTTGAGAGGAGGGGTAGAGGGGGAAGGCATAAACTGTGAGGTTTTCCCATGTAAAGGATAGGGCATCCACTCACCATGCTTGGCTGTGGGGATTTCTGGTGCATAATTTGCTCAATTGATTGTTTTGGGGGGAGGCAAAGAGGTCCAGCTCTTGTGTTCCCCACCTGTTGATTGCAAGTTTGAATGAACTGGGTTCCAGTTTCCACTTGTGTGGGCCCAGTAGATTTCTGCTTAAGTCATCTGCCAGTGAATTTGTTTGCCTGGCAGGAAGTGAGCTTGCAGGTGCACTTTGTTGCTCAAGGCTGTGCTCCACGGGGTCATGGCTAACCTGCAGAGTGGTTAGGAATGAGTTCCCTCCTGCTTGTTTATGTACCACTTAATGGTGGTGGCGTTTGTCTTTATCAAGAGCTGTCCTGGAAGGATAAGGTATTTGAAGGCTCTCAGAGCATTCTGTACAGCTAACATTTCTTTTTGATTGATGTGCAGGTGAATTTGTCCTGGGCTCCATTTGGCTTGAATGTATTTGCCTGCCATGTGAGCCCCCCCAATGCATAGACTGATGCACCTGTTGTCAGGTTTTGGGCAGCGAGGGGTTGAATGAAAGGAAGTCCCTTGTTGTGGTTGCAAGCCTCTACCCACCAAAGGAACTCTGCCCTTGGAGAAGGAATGATAGGAATCAGTGTTTCCAAGTCCCGAGATTATTGACACCAGAGACTTTTTAAGTACCACTGAAGTTCCCTCATATGCAGTCTTGCATACGGAATTAGTAGAATACATGAGGCCATGAACCCTAGGGCTTCCAGTATTTTTCTTTGCAGATAGCTGGGTCTTGGTGGCCATTAATTGAAGTAGTTTATCAAATGAACCTGCTTTTCTGGATTGAGGAATGCCATCTGGGAAGTTGTGTTCAAGCTTGCTCCCAGGAATGCAATCTATTGGCTGGGCACCAGATGTGATTTATTTTCATTGATGGTGTACCCCAGAGAAGTTGGAAGTCTCTTAACAAATGCCAGGTGCTGAAGTAGCAATTCTTGACTGTCCGCCTGAATCAGGCAATCTTCTAAGTATGGGTAAATTTGAATATTTCTCTGCCTGCAGTATGCAATGGTTGGAGGCAGGCACTTTGTGAATACCCTGGGTGCAGTAGATAAGCCAAAGGGAAGTGCAGAAAACTGAGAGAGCATACAACCTGCCCTTAAATGTAGATTTTTCCTGCAAGATTCCCGTATGGGGTTGTGCAGGTAAGCTTCTTTTAAGTCTAGGGTGACTAGCCAGGAGTCCTTGGCTAGCATAGGAAGCAGCTGTTGTAGTGTAAGCATTTTGAATTTTGGGACCACCAGGGAAGTGTTAAGAATGAACAGATCCAGGATAGCGTGCCATGAGCTCTCTTTTCTGGGCACCAGGAACAGTCTGGAATAGAAACCCTGTCCCCTTTGCTCTACTGGTACAGGTTGAATAGCCCCGACACCGAGAAAAGAAAGTACTTGCTTTTGAGCCTCTGCCCACTGGTTTGGAGGAAGGTCTGGCACCCCACTTGGGGTTGGCAGTGAGGGAAGTAAAATCTGTATCCCTGGGATACAATGCATAGGACCCATATGTCCTGGGTAATGGACATCCCATTTTTTAGCATGTAAGGTGAGTTTTCCTCCTAGGGGTGCAAGTATTTGGGCATGGCTGGGAAGAATGATAGTCAAGTCACTGTGAACTTTCTCCATAAGGGGGTGGCTTACCACTCCCTGTTTTTGAGGTAGAAGCACTCCATTGCTTAGATCTCTGCATACCCTGAGACTGTAGTCTTGGTGGTCTGCTGCCCCTGGGCTTGGACTGAGAAAGCCTGAAAGGGTCTGGAAAGGACCAGTTTTTTGAAGGCCAATGCCTACTGAATATAGGTGGCTGTACCTTTAAGAAATCTTTAACAGTTTGCATAGATTTAGCTTTTTCCTCCATCTTTT
Organism: Protopterus annectens; assembly: GCF_019279795.1. Lineage (NCBI taxonomy): Eukaryota > Metazoa > Chordata > Ceratodontiformes > Protopteridae > Protopterus > Protopterus annectens. The sequence continues at coordinate 516,825,401 of NC_056737.1, forward strand.
TAACAACAGCAACTGATTTTGTGCCAAACAAACGTTCCTGGTTTAATGGAGCATCTATTAATTTTGCTTTGACATGGTCTGGCAAGATTTGTTCCTTTTGCCAGGCATGCCTTCTCAGTACAGAGCCAGTGACAGCAGCCCTGCAAGATGCTTCTAAGGCATGAAAGCCACACTGCAAAGTATGTTTACAAACTTGGTTTGCAGAATGCCTTAACTCTTGTGAATCTTTATTCTCTGCACAATCTGGAAGCAACATTTTCTGTTTAATTAGTTCCATAATATGCTGCTGGTACTTCAACATGTGAAACTGGCAATTTAAAGCCCTTATGGCAAGAGTTGCAGAGGTATATACTTTCTTACCCCATCTGTCTAAAGCTCTAGAATCTCTGTCCGAAGGGTAGGATTTTTGGCTGCAGTAGCCTTAATACCTTTAGGTCCCTGGATCTGCAGTGGGATTCTTAAAAAGAAATTTGGGTACTTGCGTATTACCGCAACCACATTTGTTGCATGAGAAGCAGCTCATTTCCAAGCCATTCTTCTGCCGACATATGTTGGCAAAGTTACTTGGCAAGTGTGTTACAGAAGTGTCTGCTATTACAGTGACACACATTTAGCTGTATGGGGAAATGAAAGACCACATATTTTACCGCTTTCAACCCATTTGATAATACATAATTACCGGTAGCTCTGGGCAGTTGTTCAGTTTGTAAGTCAGTTTGTAAAGGCAATGTGTTAACATATGTCCCTATTTTCGGGGACTTTGACCCACAGTTATTGTACAATTTCCACTGATTTCATCTAGTAACAAATTGAGAGGTATGCGAATAATAGCAAAACCCAGCCACAGTGCTGTTACATCAGTGACTGCAGTTGTTAAGGTCCCTTGCTTGCTGAAGGTGGTATCTGCCTTGTGTTTCTTTAGTTTTACTTCTTTACCTAGGTACAGTACAGCAGTAATTAATCCATACAACACCCAAAGTAGATTCGGACTGCAAATGTATATTTCTTTTGACAATATTTAAAGGAAGATGGATCTCAACACTTACAACCACACACACTGCACGTCAACACAACATGGGTTGAGTCGTTTGTACTGAAATTCTGACAGTTGGGGCTGCTGGTCTTGGTCATATGCAAAGTCACATATTTTATTATTGAAATCACCCAAACCAGTCAGTAGTTAATGTTTTAGTCACAATTAATTAGAAAAATTTCTCAGAAACTGGACAACTGTGAAAAACTATCACTGCTTCCTTATTATCAAGTGGTTTGCAGTGTGGTCGCGATAATACGTAAGTACCAAAATTTGTGTGAGTCAAGTACTCTGTAGTACCTGTCAGGCTTTCTAGGAGCTGGTGGTAAAGTATCAGGAGTAAGACTGGATTCCATGAAGACAACATCTACAATATCCAGGAACAGGGGGTATAGCTAGAGGCTTGTGCTGAGGCAAGTCTAAAAATTCTCTGAGTCTCTTTTTGGACTGTGGGTAGTCCTGGCATTCCCAGCAGAAATGGTCTTTAAAGGTATGCAAAGTTTCACTAAAAGAAAAGTCCTCTGGAGGGGAGGCAGAGGGAATGGAATCCTCTGCATCTGAATCCTCAAAGATAGATAAGGGAATGTCCTGGTAATCACAGGGATTAGAGCCATCGGACTCACGGTCTGTAGAATCAGAAGGAAAATCAATCCTTTTTCTTACAGAGGGGGAAGGAGGCTGGCTTTCCCTAATTAAAGTAATAAGGTCTCCAGCCATTCTAAGCATTTGTTTATGTGGCATGGGAGCTTGAGCATGTGCTTTAGTTGTCAGTTTTCTAGGCGTGGTGCGAACTCTGGGCCTGAGAAACTCAGTAGTTTAAGTAAAAAACAAAGATGTTGGTTTAATGCAAACATCAGAAGGTCGAAATTCACTCCTGCAGAGCGGCTCCGGACCCATCCAAGGTCGAGACATCCGCAGGTTCCACAGTCAAAGAAGAATCTCGTGGCATACTGGACTCCGAATGGGTCTCAGCAGAGGCCTGCGAATCTGTAGAAGTGGGTATCAGGGGCTGCGAAGGCGCTTCACTGAGTACCGGCCTATGCGGTCTGTGTCTTTATCCTTACATTTTTTTGGAAGTTTGGTAGTCTGATGGCTTGTCAAAGCCATTTCTGAATACGGAAAGTGAAAGAATTTAGTGACAAAGATAGCCTGACGACTAATAGTTCGGCCATTAAACAGGGCACAAAGCCTACAGTGAGGAACGTCGTGGTCTGAGCCTAAACAGGTGACACAGTAAGAGTGAAAATCTCTGTGAGTTATTTGCTTTCCACAGGCAAGACAACTGTTAACTTTTTCTGACATCGGATAGAGCAAGAAAAAAGAATCCCCAACAGTGTACTTACCTTTATAAGACTTCAGGTCTGAAACTCGAACAATGAAAATTTCAGGAAAAGGCCAACCGGCACTTGTGAACTGCTTCTGCTTCAGGCTCCCGAGTGGCAAGAAAAGCTGATGTAATGGCATCAACTGCATGTGTTATACCCCTGACGTCCTGATGTCATGGAAGAAGCGACAGCATCCGACGCAGAAATCCCAAGACTCTGGTATTCGGGCCAACTGAGGGCTACCTGCAGGCAGATAACCCAAGTTTGATGGATGACTGCAACAGTGAAACACGAAGAATATCAGTGGATATATGGTGATGAAAGGACAATTTGCTGTTGGCAGAGTTTCCAAGATTATTGATACAGGATCAGTGTTTAAGGATATGTTGTCAATATAATAGTTACAATGGAAGGTTGATATACCAAAAGATACTATTACACTTTTCATAGCATTTACTTTTATCCATGGTTATATCAGCAATGTGTTTGAGAAACACGAACTTGGATGATTTATGTGTCCTCTAGGGAGTTTATGAGTCATCTGCAAAGATGTTCAGCCATAAACTCAACATTTGCTTTGACTTCCAAGAAGTAAATATTAAAAAGGAGTAGCCCAAGGACTGAACCTTGGAATTATACCACTAGTGGCAGGTCTTTTGGAGGAGGTACAGCTGCCCACCCTGATTTTCTAGTTTCTATTTTTGAGCTAATTTGCTATCCAATGAGTTACATAGGTATTTAAATTTAGCTTGGAGAATTTACCTAATATACCCAAGTGTGGGATGGTACTTAATGCCTTTGCAAGCTCTAGATATGTGATGTTTACAGATTTGCCCTCATCCACTGTTTCAGTAACCTTTCCAAAGAAGTCAACCAGGTTACATAAGCAGGATCTCCCCTTGATGAATTCGAACTGGCTTGGGTTGTGAGTTTGTAGGTTACCGATATGTCCTTATTTATTAATTCCACAATGACCCTTTCCATAGCCTTGCAGGTGAGACTGGTTAGGCTTATGAGTCTTTAATTACCTGCTGATGCATCATATTTGTGCAAAGGGATGACTGTTGCTGTCCTCCATTCATTTGGCATGAAGCCTGACTACAGGCTTATATTGAATAACCTCTTAGGGGGTCTGATAAGTTATGTTTCAGGTTAAGCAGTATGTTATCTGAACCGCTATAGAAGTAGTGTTCTCAGCCTTGGATAGTGCCATCATAACTTATAGTTAGAAGATTTGAGGGTGGTGTAAATGCAAGTACATTATCTGGAAATAGTGGAGGAGAGGGGTGGGGAGGTGGAATTGGACATTTCCCTGTGTCCAAGTATGTGATATCATTAATTATTACCGATGTGTAGTGATGCACATTATTTCTGAGATTTCTAACATAGTTAAAGAAGACTTTGTAGTTATCCTTTGCCTGGATGGCTATGTTTACCTTACATCTGGCTTTTTGATTTGATCATGGCCTAGAGTTCCCTTATTAAGTTTAAAAGGAGTTTTAGAGGCATCTTAAGAGTAAAATTTATTTTTGCATGCAATGGGTTTTTCTTTTATTATACAGCCTGTTTATATTAGGGTTCTACCACAAGGGTTTATTTTTAAATTTAGAAATGTATTTAATTCTGAGGGGATAGCTGCATCAATGCAGCTATTCACTTGTGCATGGAATATGGCAGTAAAAGATTTTGCATAAACAGTAGGGTCATCAAGATGGAAGGAACATTTGAATTTAGCCATGTCATCACTCAGTTTTAGCATATTAATTTATTTATTTATTGTTTATATACTGTCATTTGTTTACCGGGAAAGTACAACTGGGTAATAAAGACCCCCATTCTCAGTGGTGGAATGCGAGAGAGGCAACTGTCCTGGGTGTAAAGTGTTGGCGGTGTGATCATCAATCGCTCTTTAATGCAATACTGGCTTTTAAAATCCAGAAGTGAATTTTCTGTGGTGTTCCAAGAATTGACAGTGTTGGCCTTGTTGGAGGTGAGTAGTAGTTTATGAGCTGCTGGTGGACTTAGAGTTGGTATATTAGGTAGCTGTGTGTGTGTGGGGGGGGGGGCACAGTGCTCCATGTGAAGGGTGCAGGGAGGCTTGTAATATGATTTTGCATCCAGTACTACAAACTTACATTCTTAGTGCATATAATCAAATAAAATATAGTTTGTATTTTCCCACATGCATATGTATACATAGTGTGGTATACAGAATTGCAAAAGTGCTGTTTTTTTTTTTTTTTTTTTTTTGCAAAATGCTGTACCGCTATGAACATTCTATTTAATTTCAGCTGCTACACACACACACCATACAAAATGGCAAAAAAATGCAGAATCAGAGAACAAGAAGGAGTAAGGTTCATTTGGTACACATGAAAGACTCAGGTAAAAGGAATGGTTTCAGCCCAGCACAACAAAGACATTTGCTTCTCAAATAAAATGGAGTATTTGATCAAGTGACAGGCTTTTGGGAGTTGGCAACTGGAGAATTTGACAAGACTGTAGAACAATAGCAGGATACCTTACTTGTACTTTGAGGCTTTACAAAATATTTGCTGGATGAGAAACCAGAAGTATACAACTTTGCTTCCATTTAACACGTTCCTGCTGAAGAAATAAGCTTTATTTTTTTTACCTTTTTTTCTATTGTAAATAAAATGTACTGAGCTACTGAGAACTCTCACCAGTCTAAGTTACATGCTACATCTTGATGGTTTTCAGGCAGGAAAAATTTGTTTTTACCAAATCACAATATAATTTTCATCCCTGCTTTGCACCCTGCAAGTGCACCTTCATTTGTAACTAGCCTCCCAAACTAAGGAGAGAAAATTATATATATGGTATGTGAGTGAAGGGTCACCCCTATGATTTGTCCAAAATGGAGATATTTAGTACAGGACAGCATAATCATGATGTGTCAGGAGGAGTGAGATTACTAAAATTTAGTCAACTTCCAAGAGCAAATACTCTTAAATATCATCAGTGATGGCCATGGCAAAAAGCATCCCACCACATTTTTATTTTTTTATTTATTTTACATTTGTTGACTGGGCTAGTCTAACTGGATATATGTCCATTTTCATTAGAGGCCCGAGGAGAAAAGCTCCGAGACAATAACAAGGACAGAAACAAAGAAACATTTATACAAATAATCCGCAAAAAAAAAATAGCAATTTACAAAAAAAATAATTGTACAATACCCAAGGAAAAAAGTTAAATACGAGAATAATTACATGAGTAAACAATTGATTGCCAGCAAAAAAATTATTTTGTTTTTTTTTTTTTACAGCCAAAAAAAGAAAAAAAAGTTCTAGTTCAGTTTCAGTAAGCAAAAAACATACAAAAAGTCATAATGGGGAGATACAAAAAAAGAAAGCAAGAAGTATTTAAACTTGCCATATAAAGAAGGTAGAGGAGTTTCAGCAAAAGAAATCAAGTTTGAGAGTTAGAGTTAGAAAGAGGAGAAATAAGTATCAGTCAGGCTGAGAGCAGGGGCAAAGCCATTTGGTTTTAATGAAGTTTTTCAGCTGATTCTTGAAAAGGTTGGTGGAAGTAAGGGATGTGATCTCAGTTGGAAGTTTGTTCCAGGAGTTGCCAACTGCATTTGAGAATAGGCAGTCTCCAGCTTTGTTAAAGGATTTGGTAGTGGCGACTTGTAGTTTTTTAGCTGATCTTAGGGTAGGAAGGTTTTTATAAGAATTTACTAGGTTACATAGTATGGGAGTGTTTGAAGGATGATGTAAAATCTTGTGAATAAAAATAAGTTGCTAGTAAACTAGTTGGTTTTGTACTTCCAGCCATCGGAGATGTCTAAGGTTAAGGCAGTGGTGAGTACGGAAGGGGGTACCAGTGGCAGATTTAGCTATGTTGTTGTAGGTGGTTGCTAGTTTATTTAGATTCGTTTTGGATAGGTTGGTATATATAGGTGAGGCATAGAGTAGGGTGGAAATAAGGTGGGTTTGGGAAATAGAGATCTTTGCTGATTCTGTAAGAAATGGCCTGATTCTATACAGGAATCCAAGTTTTCTATTTACTGATTTAATACTAGCGTTAATATGTGAGTCAAAGGTAAGATGGTTATCTATTAATACACAGAGGAGTTTGGTGGTGGTTTCAGGGGCTATTACTGTGCCATTGTTTGATTTTACTGTGAGATTGATAGGGGGGGATTTCTGTGTGGGAGTAAATAGCAGTAATTTAGTTTTTTTTAGGGTTCAGGAGGAGACAACGTTGATAGAACCAGTTTTCCACTAAAGTAAAGACAGTTTTTGTGTTAGCCTGTAATTCAGCAGGGGACGATGCGGCACATACCAGAGTTGAATCGTCAGCATATTGTATGCATGTAGTTTGTGGAAGGGAAGTTTTTAGCTCATTAATGAAAATTGTGAAAAGGAGAGGTCCAAGAATAGATCCTTGAAGGACTCCAAGGACGATAGGAAGCTGAGAAGACAGATTGTTTTCCCAGAGGACTGCTTCTTTCCTGTTTTCAAGGTGGGATTTGAACCATTTTACTAGTTGATGATCAAGGGAAAGTGATTCAAGTATACTTAATAGTATTTGGTGGTTAACCATATCAAAGGCCTTTGAGAGATCTATAAAAAGAGCCGAAGATAGTAGGTTAGTATTCTTGTAATGACATCAAGGTATATCACGTGGCTTTTACGAAGTATGCAACCTAGGAGGGTTTAATTCAGATGACTAGGCCAAGATTTTGACTACCCATTTAACAGGGAGGTCCTTAAAGTTTACACAAGTATGAAAGCTACAGACGTTTTGCACTGTATCAAAAAAATGTCCACTACAGTGGATGTCTCTTTTGAAATACAACACTAACAAGATGACAACTGTTCAAATTTCTGATTTAAAACACAGGCTAGAACCAAAAGAAAAAAAAAGCAAAATGATACATATTTTAGATGCTGACAAATTCATGAGGTGATCCCCAGTTTGTTTATGTACCTGGGCTTTTCGATATGACCCTAAGAATGATGAACAACTGGTTGTGCTAACTGCAAGACTGCAAACTAGACAGTAACTGGATGTGCAACTAGTAATGCTTTAGCTAATAAAAATTTGATTTTTTTAACCAAGCTGCCAGAAATAAAATGTAAATGTTGTGCTTTTCAGATGTGATTTCTAATCAATATGTTGTGGTTGTGTTAACTGCAAGACTGCTAGCTAATAAAGGCTTGCTTATAACTGAACAACCTTTACTTTCTCCATAAATTGTCTAAAATTTCTCTGACTATTAAATGATTGCCATATACCTTGCATCGATTCTTAACCAATGCTTTTATATTATGGGGCAGATTTAATAAACCTTACACAATCCACTAAGACCTTGTGCATGTCGCTGTGCTGCTCACACGATACCACAATGTTCGGATTCAGTAAGTGGCTCTACATGCTGTGAAGAGCCATGCAAACATGGTAAACAATGATATGCTATTTACAGCATAAGCAGCTGAACTGTAAGCTAATCAACAAATCCAAGATGGAGGAGCTATTCAACAAGCTATAACGCAACAGTGTAGACTCAGTGCTGGTTTTCCCTGCAAATTCCAAAACCTACTGGAATACAGCCATGGAAAGGAGTCTACACAGAAAGAATGTTAAGGGCTATTGTTGCTTTAATTCATGTGTATCGGCAACAGGCTATTGCTGTTGCTGGAAATAGACCATGGCCAAGAAGGAGCAGAGTTTTTAGACCCCCATTAAAGTTACCACAACCTGCATGAGGTGGAAATTGTTGAGAGCTACAGGGTGGATAGAGACATGCTATAGGAACTCTGTAACCTCTGTTACCCTTAACTCAGACCAAGGACAAACAGAGGGGAACCAATACCGGTGGAGACAAAGGTATATGTAGCACTTAGAATTTTAGCTACAGGATCCTTTCAGAGACCAACAGGGGACATGATGGGGGTGTCACAGGCATCAGCATCTAGGATCCTCCATGAATTCCTAAATGCTATACTCCTACATGCCAGTGACTACATATATTTTCCCCATACACCTGAAGATAGGGCCACATATATGCAGGAGATCTACTGTGTAACACAATACCCTGAAGTAATGGGTGCCACAGACTGTACACATATAGAAATCAAAGCACCATCGAGGAAATAGGGAATGGTCTACATAAATAGAAAGGTATTCCACTCCATTAACTGCCAAGTCATGTGTAACCCTAAAAGATTCATCTTGAATATGTGTGCTGGCAACCCAGACAGTTACCATGACTTACATATCTGGCAGAACTCAAAGCTGTGCCAGATGTTTAGTATGGGTGATATCCCACAGAGTCATTTACTGTATGATGTAGGTTATGCACTGGATCTGTGGCTGATGACACCCATCAGAAATGTACAAACACCAAATGAAGAACACTATAATGAGGCACGTACTCAAACCAGAAATATCACAGAACATGTGTTTGGTCTGCTGAAGTCATGGTTCTGGTGCCAGATACATCTCGGGGAGCCTTGTAGTACAATCCACATACATGTACTGAAATCTTCACCATCTGTGCCATGCTTCACATAATCATCCCGAGGAAACAGCTTCAGCAGGATCAAAAAGGGGTAGGAGCACACATCCCACCACCACTGGCAAGGTCACCACAGCCACACACAGGTGAAGAGTCAGAGGGGGAAACCAGCTGCTGTAGACGTAGGCAGGCTCAATATCCCCTTGTACTGGCTAAGAGACAATGCATAGAATACTCACTCACAACCTAAGGACCTAACACCTTCATCATACATACAGTAACATTGATGCCAGGCAATGCTCACAGCCTTTACATACCCATGTAATGGCTGTGCACTACTAGCATCAGACAGACTCAGCTCTGAACTAAATCTGTAGCAACTGGCAGATTTACAAGGTAAGTCTTGACCCTGTAATATTAAAAAATGTGCAATAATGCAAATGAACATATACTTGCATACTATGACTTGGTGAAGTAAGTAGGTAAAATGTAGGTGATTTTTACAGCAATAGCCAACATGTGACAGCAGTGATTTATATGAATACGTGCCCTCTATCAAGTAATAGGTCACAGGCATCAAAGATTCATACCTCTCAAAAGTACCGATGCTTGCAGAACGTCCTTTGTTTGGCCTCATACATTTGTACTGGCAAATCGTTAAAGAAAGAAGTTAGAAATGAATGGCACATTTCAGTTTCAGACTTCATATCCCTCAGAAAATGTTAGCAACACAAATGCAAAAACTGTTTGATTCTATCAACTGTTTAACTTAGTAAGTCTCCCTATTGTTCAGCCTTTGTCCCGCTTTTAATAATGGCTTGGTCCAGCTTTCTTGCTGTAAGAGTGTAGGAGGCTTGTACATATTACAAGAACCTGTAACAAAGCTGTAAAATTTGCAAAACAGCACCACAAACACAAATATACTAAGCACTAAGTCAGCTATGTACCCTGAGCATTGGACACAAAGCTTATGTATCCCTGAATCCAAAAGACAGAAAATAAGGATATGGCACAGTTCCCCTCACTTGCACAGGGTGTTGTGTGGGGGGTGTAGGAAGCCTAGGCTGACACAAAAGATAAGTGACTGTGTGGCTAAGAAAGAGAAACAGGTAGACATTTGTTTAAAGTATCAAATGGCCACTGAGACAGAATGAGCTTTAAGCCTCACTACTGAACCAATTAACTGTTGTGCATGTCTGTATGGGTACTCTAGGTGAAATTGGTCTGTGAGTGTCTGAAAAAACACAGTCAAGCTCTGTGCTAGCTCTACTTCTTGGTATGTAGGACAGGTGTAAGTCATGCATGTTAGAGGTAGCAGTTCATCGTCATTGTACCTGACCACAAGAGCTGAATCTGCCAGGAGTTGCTAAAGTAAGTCATGCCCACAATCAGATGCACTGCTGCTACCTGAAAGTGACTGATGTCTGCTGGATGAGCTCTCCTCACAAGTATGCCCAGGACCACAAACCCATGGCCTGCCACATCTGGGTGTGGATATCTCAACCACTGATGGAGCAGTGGAAATAGTGCCACTATGGAAGTGTGATTGGGCATGGCCACGTTAGCTAACATCAGATGATGAAGCTGACCTAGGCTCATGTGGATTCTGTCCCCCCTCACAACAGACATTCCATCAAAGACACTGCCCAGATCCAATGAACTGAATCAGCACCATGGTGGAGGCAGTCACCCATGTCAGCCTGTGCCACATCTACCACACTATGCATTTCTTTGAAGGCCCTACTGGAATGTGCCTGCATCTCCATGATGGCCATAAACATATGTTCAGTGGCACTGAAAGACACACTTGGATCAGGTTGAGGATGTACAGCAGGCCTTCTCTGAGCACCCCTAACAACCTTCCTACATGACACCTCACCCACATTTTGGCTATGGCCAGTGTCAACAGCCACTGAAGAAGCAGTAACCACATTACCCTGATTGAGTGTCTCACCCTCCACCTGTCCAATGTCTGAGGGCTCACTGGAATGGGTTGGCTTGGGCCTATTGGCTGTGTCCAGTGGAATTACAGGGGATGGCTGAATATCAACTTCAGCATCAGATTCAATCTCTGCATCCCTGAATGTGTCTCTGTTCGCCCAACATCATCAGAGTCTGCCAATACTCTGACATCAGGTGATAAGAGTCCTACACTTTCAGTGTCAGGATCACCTGTAATAATAAACAACAACACAGAAAATAAATTAATAGCCACACTAGTACAATTCACTATAACAAACTAACAGTGGTGACACTATTATAGACAGTGCAGCAATACACACACTGTCCTGACACCCACATCACACATATGGATAAAATAAATATTTCTGTGAAATGCTCATCAGTACTGAAATAAAAATGTTTGGCTTACCACTTGCAGATAACACCATACTTTCTATGGAGGATGGTCCTGGAAGAAGTTAAGCAAAAGGTAAGGACACCATCATCACAACTGGAAATAACACAGGGTGTGAAAAACTTTTGTCCCTTTATATGTCCATTAACAATACATTTAACAGAAGCTTGGATGACATGTCCATCCCAAGCCTGTAATGAGCCAGAATGTGTTGTTAATTGTATCAATCTACACTAGTCCCCTCCCCCACAAAAAATGTTAAACTTAAGTATGGCTGTCAGTATTTTGCTATACAAGATATATTTAACAATTGACATAGGTAAGCCTAACTGGAAGCTCCTCCTGGGACATACTTGTCCTCCCCGAAACAGCAATGCCAACATCAATCACCTGCTGTTGGGTATTTTCCATTGAGTTCTTTGGATCCCTGACAGTGGACAGGAACTCTTCATATGGGTCAGTCGTGGCTCTGTAGCAGGCCCCTCCAGTAGCCATCTGCCCATGGGCTACTGCAGCTGCTCTCTTCCAAGTGACAAAATCATGTCAGTAGCCCTATGACGCACCTGATAATATGTCCTGCTATGGCCCCAACAGCACTGATACTGTCCACTGCCTGCTGCCTAGTTTGCATTCTTTCAGACATATCCCCATGGCCTCTCTCAAGCAGAAAGGCACCATGTGGCCTAAAGGCTTTGACAATGACATCATTCTCAGGGTCAATGAAGGGGGATTGGGATGACTGGGTGTCCTAGTCCTAGGTGACATAAAACACAAAAGAAAGATAATACACACAAATATGACATAAATAAAAGTCCTGATTAGATACAACAAATTAGTTTTTCAATACTAGCTACTAGATTAATAAAAAACGTTCACTATATTCAAATATAAAAAAGGATTTATGTGGTTATAAGATATTACAGTCACACACAAAGTAATGCTGGATCCAAAACAAGGGGTGTAAAAACAGTAAAGCAAACCTCTGTATAACAATTTTGTTTGTACCAACACAAACATGGAACTTGGCTCCCCATCCCCAAAACAACAGGTAAATGATATTTTGCTACCAAAGGAATAAATCAATTAAATGTTTTAAGTACTATCAAAAACACTGTCCCCAAAACAGAGCATTCCTTTTTATGCAATTGCCATTCACCTCTGCCTGTGACCAGCACTCCCCTAGAGGTGTCTATGGGCCATCCTAAAAGGCTAATACCCCTGTGTCACTGACAATTTATATTTCATTGAAATAATAACCGAAGAGTGTAAAGAGAAACAATTGTGACATTAACACTTGTGATGGCAGTTAATAAGGCTGTGCATCTGAAAACGTAAAATGCCCTGACAAAAATCCCTCTGCCATCAGTAAATTAAAGAAGTGGATAAAGATAAAAGTAGTATTTGCTAATGCTTATAAAAAACATTTTTTCTAAGTAATATCTGAGCATATCCAGTATATAACTGAAAAATGCAATCATACCTTATGAAGATCAGTAGTCTTCTGTACAGATAAATCAATAGTAATAGCAATCTTCTTCTGTGTTATCCACATAAACAAGTCTCCTCACCTTCAGGTTCCCTAGCTACACAGTTCTTTTTTATAGCGTTGATTCAGGCCTGTGAGCATGGTGAATATGCAAATGAGGTGTGAACTCATTAAAATTGCTGAATCCCAAATTCTTGGCTCCATGTTGCACATGCAAACATAGTGCATACACTCCCTCAGTATTTGCTCCTAATGGATTGCAACCATAAATGATTACTGGTAGGGAGAAGGAAACCAAGAGAAAGTCAGACTACTTTACCTCCACAGTGGGTGTGTGTCAGCCAGGATAAACTTACAAAGTGTATAAGTAACTGTATCAAGATTGTAAATGTAAGTAAGCAGCATACAATTCACAGGTTCTGTTCAGTAACATCCAACCAACCTCCCCTGCATTTGCTGAAAAATGTATATTATGGTCACTTAATATTCTCATACATTTTAAGGACAATGATACAAAATGCATGATAAGAGAAAAAGTAACACTACACAGAGGTAAGACAGAAGTCACATTTCTGCTAACAATAGTCATAAAGGGTTATGTGATCCCTCATTGCACTACATTTTAAATTAATATATTTACAAAAAATCAGAAGTGTAGAAGTGCCATATGTGTTGTCGAATTTGTGGATGAATTTGGACTTGCTTTTATGCACAATGATTTACATTCTTTGCTGCAAAGCTGTTTCTGTGGTAAATAGGTATAAGACACTCTTATTGCATTTTGAAGGTTCATTGGTGTAAGAGTTCAAATCCAGAGTTGTGTAAAAATCTTTCATGTGTGTTAACATATATTTTGTAGTGTGGCTTATTTTATATATTTCTTTTTCTTTTTAGTGCCAGTATTTACAATGTGCATGGCTTAGTGCAAACACGGGAAACAGGTAAACACAATAAATGTCATGTAAAGTAAGTCTTTCATAACCAATACACGAACTACACCTGTGAATCACTTCAGTGTGTAAGACATCTGCTAAACACATTTATCCCTCAGCATACAGTATCTGTAGATTAGGGTTCAAGTCCCACATTTGTCTTTTAAGGATCAAACCTAATAAACACTACTTACGAGGTTAAACTAAGCTTAGGTTTGCTTGCCTTATTTACACGACACTTACCATTGCAAAAATTTGGAGTAAAGGCCCACACGCAAAGCAGACAGAACACATGCAGACAGGATGCAGAAGTTTCTAATTTTGAATAGAATACATTGCTGCATTTTTGGCTTCCATTTAGCAACACCACTAAGTGATGCTGCGAGGAGGTTAGCAACCCTCTCTAACACCTGCAGAGAGGAAGCAGACTGTCAACAATTTCAAAACAGATACATTCTATAAATTCTTTTGTGGGATTGCGCAAACACACTAAGCAGAGGTGCACAGTGGTTAATACACAGAAGTTAATAATGAATAGGGTAATATCCAACTGTCATTCAACTATTCCTGTGGCAGCAGGTGTAAGTGTGCGGCTGCAATACAGATTGTCCTGGGTTCTAATACAGGAAATCACAAATATTTTTACTGTTGTTCCTTTTCACTTTGTATTAAATGTCACATAAAAAAGGTAGACATAATTAAAAATAACAATAAGTATGTATAGTAGTGGACCTCACATGAAGTATGTGTATGACAGAGTATAAAGACTACTATGTTTCTGTAATTATAATTGTGCTATTGGGCCTTGGATGGCCTTCAGACTTGAGTAAGACTCATACACACATGAATGTATAAACCAGGATGTTGTGCGGTGATATGCATATATTTTAACCCCTCAGTCTGTTATGTGTATTAACATATAGTTCACGACCATGTCTGAGAAGCACTTCTTCTGTGACAAGGATGAAAAGCACCATTGTGAAAGAAAAAGTTTTGTCCCTTATGCATAGATTTGAATCCTTCATTGTAAAATTAAATTTTATCAGTGCATAAAATCTACAGAAAAAATGTGTCAGGTCATAGGTGTATGCCCCCAATACATGTCTGGACAGTTAAATCACTTAACAATTACAGCAACAACCAACCCTCAAACTAATGCCAACTATCATATTAACCTTCGCATTTAAAAAAAAAACTGCTCTCTTCTCTGTCACTGTTGCTCTGTGCTCAAAATTGCTCAAATATGGTTGGTATCACTGTTGGGGTTTGTGAACTACCAGTAAATGCAATTACATGCATTGTCGGGAAATCATTATTAGTTATTGTTATTCTTTCTGGTTAGACATGTCTGGTGGTAGAAGGGAAGGTACCCAATTTATGGAGCAGAGGTGGGGTGTTGGGGAGTCCAGAACCTTTACTGGACTCTTTGTAAAGCACCACAGCCAAAGGCTTTTGCAGGGGGACTATACAAGCTCCCAGTTCAAGTCTGAAGCTTGGACTAGTCGGGCCAAGAATGCCTCCACTGTGACTGGCATTCCATGCACTGGAGAGCAGTTTGAGCATCACTTTAATGACCTGAAAAGGCACAAGAGGGCACACTCAGAGAGTGGCTGGAAGAGTTAGGAACTACTAACATCCTACAGTTGTATAAGTATACTAATAAAGACAATTTATAATAGAAAGCTACATACAGGCAAGACTGGCATGCATAATGCTCTTCTGTTCTCTTCATTCCATAACTAATGCAGAAATAATTCCAAATAGGAAAGCACATGTTGAGTGTCTACAGAGACTGAGGGAAGAAAAGGGTATGTATGCAGCAGAAGAGAAATATTAATGTAGCTATTAAAATGTTTTTATTTTCTATACGGTTGTAACAAGGTAAGCATGGATATCCTAATTGTAAAAGCAAGCGTGCATGTCAAGTGTAAGACTGTAGTCCGATATTGTGGGTTGAAATGCCACAAGTACCAAGTATAAAAATAATGCAATTCTTTAAAAATATATTACATAAATTAATTTTTGCACAAGTAGCATAATGCCTTGCATAATACCTTGCTGTTAACTTAATAATCTGTATAATTCAACCAAACATATGTGTGATATATGCACATTGTAAGGATTACTTCGCAGAATCCTTAGTTACAGTTTGTAGTTGTTAAGCAGTATACTTAAATGTAAAACGTCAGATAAAAAACTTTTATTATTGTGATAAAGCACTAGATATGACGTATGGTACTAATTTTAGCTTTTTTTTTTCTCTCACCCCAATCCTTCTCTCTCTTTCTTTTTTCTATGTGTCGGTCAAAATGTTTCCTTGTCATCCATTTCTAACAAATCACAAAATGCTTTACAGCACAGGAAGGAAGGCCAGCCTAGTGGTTCAGCAGTTCCCCTTCCACCAGCACCAACACCCAACACATCTGGGACCCAACCTGGCAGTACTGCCTCTACTGCTCCTGCACTACCTAGGCCTTCAGGTAGCACCACCCCAGCAGCTGGTGCTATGGTACCCACCAGGAGTACTCATGGAAGTGGAAATGTTATCACCTGCCAGGAGATGCCAAGGCTGGTGCGTAGGGTCATGCATAGCACCACTGATGCACCCCTACACTCGACAGAGAAGCTGCTCTCCCTTATGGTCCATAGGAGGAGATGTCAAGCACTCCAGCAGCCAGTGGAGTAAGGGGATGGTGATGACAGTCCTGTGGTGAGGACTAGATTCTCACTGTCCCCATGTTTTTTGTCCCTACCTAATTCCAATCATGGTGTCCCTGAACCTTGTGTCTCCCTCACTGTCCCTGTGTTTTGTCTTGTTTGTCCTTTTTGTTTGCATCTGCTTCCTCACCTACCCTACTTACCTGACCCAGAAATATGAATGTCCTTTACCCAACAATCTTTTCTTACTGAAGAAAAAAGGCACCTATTCTACAAAAAAAAAAAAATCACCCCATACATAGCTCTCCACTTCACACATCTTCCTGACTCACATGATTTGGTCCAATTGGCTATATAACATATCTATATTGTTGTCACCCCTCTTTTTGTTGAGGTGACAGTCCGAATTCAGCTAATATTCTATACATATTTTCAGTTTACACTGCTGAGAAAGTGGATAGCTATATGGTTCTTTCCTACCTCTCTTCTGTACATTCCTATATTGCTTTCCCTTGGTTCTTCCCCCTGCTTGCCCCCCCCCCCCCCCATTTCAACACTTTCCTATCTACCTCATTTTAACATTTTTAATCTGGTCAAAAAAATACAGTCACACACAACACAAAAGTTTAAAAAAAAACAATGGAGCCTTTCACCTTTTGGCCTCTCTGTTCGTGCAGAGTTTGGCATCACGTACAAATACAAAGCGATGGTGAATGGCTCTTCATTGATGTAGTTACCTCCACGCAATTTTGCTTAAACATGCTGTGCTAAGGTAACACAGAATAACACACAGTCAACTTAGTATAAAAAAATATTTCATTGCATTAACAATACATATGAAAAACTATTACATATCATCTGGGTTTCAAAAGAAATGTGTCAATGCATTTACACCTGCTGCCACAAACTCAGCTAAGCAGCAGGTGTATTTCATATAGTCAGTACTGAGATCTATAATAACTCAGTACTGAGATCTGTAACAACTGTAGTACTGAGGCTTGCATTTTCTGATGTTTTAACTGCATGCAAACAGGAAAAGCCATAAAAATGTGTATCTTGCATACACAAACACTTTGCCATCAACAGCACAAGCCTGATGATCAGCGATGCACAATGGAAGGTGCACAATAGGCTGTACTACTTTTGTTTACTGTCCATTTATTCTTCATCCCATGAAAGTAAATGTAAAAACACAAAGAGAAGGCAATTTCTATGAAAAGAACACATTTACACTGTAGCCATCTGTTAACTCCCCTCATTCACTGCAAAACTGGTCTCTCAGTACTTGTCCAGAAATATATCAATTACACTACAGAAATAACTAACAAATGCTATCTTACCTACCATGCACATCTTTATAATGACAATACACATTTACATTTTTAAATACTTGTAGTAATGTGGACAGCTGTTTGCATAACACTTGCAAAGCCGTCTCTTAAACTATACCTGCACATTGAAATACAATAGCAAATATAGGAGGAGGTGGGTTTGGCATAATGGTTAAGGTGCTTGCCTTACACAAAAGGTGCAGGGTTTGATTCCGAAATGGGATAATTGGCTAGGCTTAAAATGGCTCAAAAGGGCAGTTAGCTTATTAGTATTCTATGAACCTATACTACACACACATTGCACACTCATCAATCTGGTAATATGCAGAATTTTCATGTCTTGACAGTTGGACATGGCTAGCTATCCATTTTATGCAGGCATCCCAACATTTTCTCTGCAACATTCAGTGCTAATGTCATCCACTACAAATTGTCCTGCAACCTTGTAAAAGTCAGACTTGTGTTGTGGCGCTTGTGTAAAGTACTGAGTTATCTAGTTTATGTACTTCGGTAGGGGTTCTAATCTCACTATAGTTAAATGGTATGTGTGTGTGACTGTCTGTCTAGTCAGAAGAGCATAATTGTGTATTCTGCCATTACCACTCCAATCCCATGGAGTGCTGATGTCGTCCACTATAAACTGCAGCCTTGTAAAAGTCAGACTTGTGCCATGGTGCTTGTTTAAAGTATGGAGTTCTCTAGTCTGCGTACTCAGGTACAGTTCTGTTCTCACTGCAGTCAAGTGGTGTGTGTGTGTGTGTGTGTGTGTGTGTGTGTGTGTGTGTGTGTGTGTGTGTGTGTGTGTGTGTGTGTGTGTGCAACTGCTTGATATTAAAGAAAGCATTTTATACCAGCATGTGGAACACTGCTATTACCACCTATCCTCTCCTCACCAGACGCTTCTTTTGTCATCACCTATAAAGTACTGCTCAACACTCTCAAAGTCAAACTTGTGCAGAGGTGTGTGCATTAAATACAGATGTCTCTAGTTAGTGTACATAGACAGGCAGGGGTTCTGTTCTCACTACAGAAAACTGGTGTGTGTGTGTCCGGGCGCACACTTGCTTGACATTACAGACAGCATTTTACCCCAACATGTAGGACACTGCTATTACCATCTTCTCCTCACCAGATAATGCTGATGTCATCACCTATAAAGTGTTATCCAATACTCTCCAAAACATACTTCCATAGTTCACACAGTCTTCATCACACCAATTACTCAGTACAATGTACTTTTTTTTCATGTACCTCCCTACACATCTTCCAGGGATGCTTAACTCAAGTGTACCATCTTTGCCACAGTGAGCTTCCACACATCTTACTGGCCATACCTAGGTATTCTTTTTGTTGCATAAACATTACTGTCTGATGGTGCAGAACCACCATCAAAGTGTTACACCAGATGCATGTGTGTTACCTGTTACAGTGATGCACACAGTACATACATAGTTATTTGCCAACACTGATGGCATAGGTTACATTGACAGTGTGGATTGTGCCCTATACATGCCATGCACACCTGTCAACTAGCCTAGATTGATCATAATGCCACAGGTATAGCAGTGTCCCTCCTAACAACTCCAGCAGATGTTACAGTGTCAGGATGGTGTGCTTGATCACCCTCCCAAATAACTGACATCCCATAGCAGTTATGCAAGTGTGTTCATGCAGAACCATCTATGATCACTCACAATCATATATATTATGTCACATACATGGAATTACTAGTATTATTAATCTGATACTGTCCATGACTGTGCATGCTTATGTTAACTGTTTTCCATGTGTAACTGTGTGTCCCACTTGGTAGAGACCTATGCTGACATTACAGTCATATTCAGACAACTCATTTTCTCAACATGCAGCTAACCCCTATTTTATATATCATTACTGATAGATACCCTCTCCATTGTTCATGTCAGGATGCTTAAATCACAAAGACATCTCCATTGCTATGTCACCTTGTGTGACAGTCACATAATATATCTTCACTATGCAATCTGTACTGTATCATGTCAATATGTGATTAGTGCTCTTCCTACAACTGCCTTCATTGACATGTTTTCATCTGCTGTACATTAAGATGTTTCACCTGTCCTCTTTCCCCATGTTCATGCTTACAATTCATCTGTGTGTGTCTAATACACACAAGTTACCCAGTTTATTTTAAATTGCAGTCTGTGTACTGTTACGGATCATTTACACAACCTTTGTACAGAATGTTTGAAATAGGATTTCACAATACTCTGCACTGTATACACTTTCCTGTAAATGTGTTTGGGCCATATATATTATATTACTAACCCTGGTAATCATTGTGTCATTCTGCACAATCCTGCAGACCTAGTTTGCCTGTAGGTAGACATGTTACATATCTGCAATTATCTGTGTTACTTTCCAAGGTTTCCTAGCCGGCAACACTTTTGCTAGCCATGAAACCATGCTTGTTTACATTTACACATGCTGAGTGGCATTAGCCAATTTAATCTAAACTGCTGCTTCAGATGCTGCAACGGACCGCTAGTCTCTTGTTTCTCCTAAAGAACAAAGCTAAAACAGAAAGCCACCAAACAAATAATATAAGAATAAGGAGCCAAATAATAGGTTATCACAGATAGTTTTTTGCTCACATATGTTAGGGCTCAAACCTGCACTGTTCGCCCTGTGGACTCACTCCACTCCCCTACCCTGCCCCCAATTTCCACCTGCCCCACTACCTGTACATTTATACCACTCACAACTGCACCCACCTTCCCCATCACTAAATTAAAAATTTACCCCACCCACCACACTCATTCATCTCTTATACTCCCCATCCAACCCAATGGCCCCACCCTCATCATATCTATTATGCATTACTACCCTATTAACCTGTCTCACTTACTTATCTCACACAGCTCCCTAAACCCAACTACATCTCACCTTCATATTGCACAACAGTCCAACATACTGTCACACCACTTTTCACTAACATAACACACGAGCTCTACTCTTACAACCCAACCCTACTATTTAACTACAAAATCCTACCTATCCCACCATCACATAACACACCCCCTCAACCAAACCACACAAATTCCAACCAATTCCAAAGCTCAAACACTCCATTCACACAAAACTACCTTAAACTCATCCTCCACAAAATCTCCCTCTCACTTTCAGGTGACATTCATCCCAACCCCAGTTCAACTTCAGCTACACCAAGCTCTAAATCCCCTCCCACACAACCTCAAACTCTCAGATCCATTCGCCTCGCAAACCTCCATGCTTGGCTTTCCCAAAACCACACTGACATAATAGCCATCTCAGAGACCTGGCTTAAACCCTTCACTAAGGATAATGAAATTCTTCCACCAGGCTACCAAATGATTCACAGTGGCAGACTTAACAAAAAAAGTAGAGGTGTAGCTATTATCTACCCATCCTCCTATACCATCATCCCATACACCAATTAAATCCCAAACTTTGCCAACGCTGAAATAACCATAGCTCTACTAAAAATAAACTATCACAAGTCAATATGCATAGCCACCCTCTATATACCCCAGGCAATAACATCCCAGTACTAGAGGGTATTCTCTTTTGCCTTTTCTCCAACATTAAAAATGAAACATATATCTTAGGTGACACAAACATTAACTGGGCCACAAACCCTCTCACACAATCAGCCTCTTCAACTTCACCCAACTAATACATTCTCCTACCAGGCTAAACAAAGATGTGGCATCTGGCACCATCATTGAATGGATCTTAACATCCCATCCCAACCTAAACTCTAATTCTGGAATTTCTCCAGACCCTCTCAGTGACCACCTGCCTGCTTTTGCCGACCATCAGCCCTCTCCTCTTCATAGGCAACATCAGTACATTTAAACCCACAACCTCCCCTACTTCAACCCACAAACTTTTTCCAAATCTCTAAAATTCACTGATTCATCTCCCCTAAGAGCCACGCCCCTTGATAATGCCGTCACCTACTTTAATAATACATTCTTAAATCTACTCAACAACCATGCTCCTCTTAGAACTAAATGCATCAAGTCCGAAGCCTCCCCCTGGCTATCAAAAGATCCCAAATTACCATGCTCCATAGAGAGAAAACATGAAAAAATACCAAAAAAAAAAAAAAATAAATAAACAGCCTAACTTCTTACTTGAATTCAAACAACTCTGAAACTCTGTAACAAAAATTAATAGCTAGAGACCGTAAAGCATACTACTCCAAACTTCAATCTGAAAACTCAATGAACCCTAAAAAATTCAGGGACACAATCTCCTCCCTCCTCCACTCAGGTAACAAAGATAACTCCCTGTCCTAACCCAAATTTAACCGATCTTGAAACTGCCACCCAATTCAACTCCTGCTTTGTTGACTGTATAGCTAAATTGTCCTCTTCTTTCCCTCACACCTCCTAATCAATCCCTACCTCACCTGCCCTCAACCTTCTGATAACATACCTCTCACCTCCCCATACAACCTAAAACTCATCCCCCACAAGTACAATAAAAAAACTTCTCCAACTAATACCTAGTCACAACGCACCTGACAATCTTCCATCTGCATTCCTCAAACCATCTGCTGACAGCATTGCATTTCTCATTTCCATCTTAATAAACAGATCCATCCAAGAAGCATATGTCCCATCTATCTGGAGTCATTCCTACGTCATCACTCTTCATAAAGGAGGCAAAAAACACTGACACCACCAACTTTAGGCCTATTGCCATCCTTTCCCCACTGTCTAAAATCCTGGAGAAATGTATCCATTCACAACTGATGCTATACCTAACACACAACCTCCTCACTCCCACTCAACATGGTTTCCGTCCAGGCCACAGTACCATGACTGCCCTCCTGTCCTTTCTCAAGACCATCAACCAAGCATGTGACTCTGGCAAACTTGTATCTTCCCTGTTAATTGACCTATCCAAAGCTTTTCTCACCATCTCCCACCCTCTACTCCTATCCCAACTCTCCTCTATCAACCTCTCTACTTCAACCATAGCCTGGTTCTCTAGCTACCTTTCCAAGTGACAACAAGCCATCCAATGGAAATCCTCTACCTCTCCCTTCCTTCACACCCCCACTGGGGTGCCCCAAGGGTCTGTTCTCGGTCCTTTACTCTTCAATATACTTATCAATAATTTCCACTGCACCATCACAGAATCCTCAGTAATCCAGTATGCTGATGGTTTAACAATCATCTCCTCAGCATACTCCCTCCTCTGACCTACTTCTACAAACTCAAGCAGTTTTCTCTAAAACAGAAACCTCGATGCAAAACAATCATCTGGCCCTAAACACTAATAAAACTAAATTAATGATCTTTTCCCCCTCTAGAAACTCCCCAATCCACAAAAATTCAGTCTCGATATTCAGTCAGAATAACATCCCCATTGAAATTGTATCAGACACTAAACTACTTGGTGTCATCATTGATGCACATCTAAAGTTTGACACTCAAATCCAAACCACCATCAAGAAAACCCACCAAAAACTAGGGCTCCTGTACAGACAACCGCTACCTCACCCCCTCCACCAGAAAAACCCTAGCCTCCTCTTACCTTCTGCCCTCTCTTATGTATGGCATTCCCCTACTTATCAGTCTCCAACTCGGCCTGCAATCTAAACTCGGATCCTGCTACACTGTTGTTGTCTGTCTTTCGGCTTTTCCCGGTTAGGGTTTGCCATAGCAGAACTCCAGTCCGCTAATGATTGGCAGTAGACTTTCACAAACGCAGAGGTGCCAGCTCGCACACCCGTTTACGCATGTCTTTCGAACACCCACCCAACCGTGGGGAGGACATGCAGACTCCACACAGAAGGTACTCCCCGCACTCCAGCCAAGAATCGAACGGGAGAACCTCTTGCTGTGAGGCAACAACACTACCGGTGCACCACCGTGGATGGATCCTGCAAAAATAATATAAGCTAATTCACTACCAATTCAAAAAATCCTGCTACAATAATATAAGCTAATTCACTACCAATTCAAAAAACTCTTCCCATCATTGCCACTCTCTCCATACTCTACAGTGGCTTAAACTGCCCAATTACCTCACCTTTCATAAACTCACCACTGCCCACAAGCTCATCTTCAAACCCTCCAGCTGCCCCTATCTCTCTACTACCTTAACCCCCTACATTCCTAACTGCTCAATTAGATCAGAAAACCAACACCTCCTACAAATCTACAAACTTTCACAATCCCCTGGCCATCTCCTGCTATCCTGCTCTTTATCTAAACTATGGAACTCCCTCCCTCCACCCTTCAAATCAGACTAACTTCAAATCTCACTTGTTCTTACACCTATCTTTAAAATGGACATGCCCATGCCACTCTCCAACATAACTACCCCTCTACCCGTACTACTCACACCTTTGCTCACCTACTACTTGACTCCATTAAACCCACACTGGACAGTCTCCTATTGCAATTGGGATCATCTTATTTAGATACGCTATATCTAACTGTATCTAACAATGTACATACATCACCACCACCTAGATCTGATTTTCTGCATTTCTTGGCATAAGTTTAATTTACCTCATATGTATTATGCTGTATTTCTCAAGTCTATGAATACATTTATATAGCTATGTATGTCCAAATCTCATTATCTGTATTCCCTTTCATAAGTTTCTTTTAACTCATTTGTATTAAGCTGTATTTCTCTAGCCTATGAAAACTACAATTGTTTAACTTTGTATGTCTTTTATTGCTCATTGGAGCTTTTCTCCCCAGGCTTCCACTAAAAATGGGCTCTTCTTGGCCCAGTGGACTTCCTCGGTTATCAACCTGAAATAAATATGTAATTAGTGCTGCTGCTCACCACACAAACATGTAAACTCCTTGTAGGCTTCCAAAATGCAAAGGTCGTTGCTCTGCCAAAATCCAGCAAAACGTACAAAATAATCCAAAATGAAACAAAATAACGTAGCTGGATACTGCTGACGATATAAAACACTATTTATTGCCACAGTACAAACAATACAATATGAGCGCTTTTGAGCGGTTGCCCTTCATCAGATAAAAGTTTCCACAATTAAAAACTCCTTTTAAAAAACACAATACCCAATCAAAATTCAGTAAAAAACCCGCCTTTTACAAAGTACCTCTTGATATGTTCACTGCTTACTGGGAACAAACGATAAACCCTTGTTCAACACCGCCATTTCACATTCAGTTAAACAACGTGAAGATAAATTAAAAACAATACCATCATGCTCACTAAGAGTCAATCTAGAGTCCGTCTTTTTTTCTGAAAGTCCCTGTCGTCGCTTAACGAACGTTTCCATGGGCCCTTCTTTTTTACCTGTACCGGTAACATATCCAGAAAATGGTTTTGCGATGGTCTCACCTTGGGCCGTGCTCCAGATTGTGTGCTATCATTAAAAACAGACAAAGTATCAAGACCCGTAGTCTCTTTTTCAAAAACCGCAGCTGTATCCTCAATGGGAGTGGATTCAATACTACTGTTACTCCGACCAGATACAGTTTAAAGGACATGTTGTGTAAGGAAAGGAAGCTACCTGGGAGTGTGAGATCCAAAGGAACAGCGGGTACCACTCCATGTGGTTCCTGCAAGGCTTGTGCACTTATTAAAAAAGGGGTAGAGTTTAGACATCCTATTAATGGTAGGCTGTTTATGTTTAGGGGTAGGGCGACTTGTAGGACCACAGATGTAGTTTATATTGCAGAGTGCTGCTCGTGTTCGAGCTTTTATGTAGGAAAGACTAATCAAATGCTGAAGGTTAGGATTCTTCAGCATATGTCCAATATAAAGAATAAAGATGAACATAATGCCTTATATAGGCATGTTAGAGATTATCCTACACATAAGTTCACATTCAGGGCTATTGTTAATTTGAAGTTGACCAATAGGGGGGGTGATATTAAACTGAATACTGAGTTGGCTGAATCTAGGTGGATCCTGGAGTTAACAGCACATAGGGATCCACGGCTAAATGATGTTGTCCCCCTTAAGCCCACACTTTGTAAAAGGCGGGTTTTTTACTGAATTTTGATTGGGTATTGTGTTTTTTAAAAGGAGTTTGTAATTGTGGAAACTTTTATCTGATGAAGGGCAACCGCCCAAAAGCGCTCATATTGTATTGTTTGTACTGTGGCAATAAATAGTGTTTTATATCGTCAGCAGTATCCAGCTACGTTATTTTGTTTCATCCTTGTAGGCTTCGAGAGAAACCTACAAAGAGTTTATTGACTCCCCAGATATGTCTAATTTGTTATAATTAAACTGCAGATGTTTTTGGTTTATATTTGAAGATTGTAAAATTATTGTTCTTAAAACGTTTGGCAATAAGTTGGAGCTTTTTCTCTGGACCTCCAACTGAAAATGGGCTTCAACCCATTCGGACTTTCCTGGTGATGAAATGCCCGTCAATAAATAAATAAATAAAATAGACAGTAACTAGCTGTATAATTAACTACATGCAAATACCAAGAACATGTCATTAAACAGAACAATGTATTTTAAATGTTGGAAGAAGGGTCATATTGCTAAAAATGTTTAACTAGTGATGCTGTATCTAATAAAAATGTTATTTTTTTAATCAAGCTGATAGCAATAAAATGTATTTTTTTATTTTTTTGCCTTTCAGAACGTACTTTTAAGCAATATTTTGGTAACAAAACTGCACTGGTAGAATGTTATAAAAAATATCTAGAAAAGTAGAGTCAGTCAGTTGTCTCTGCCGCTACTAAGTTTGTTATGTACATTATTGGGGGATGGAAAGGAACTGAAAGGATTACCACATTATGACAGCATGGTCACATTTAATAAAGAACCTTAGCTCTGCAAATGTAAAACCTAGTGTGGAAAAACATAGAAGAAATATGTGTTTGTGGTGGTAAGAAAAAACATCCTATAACATTCAGACCCAGATGTAGTTTTACTTCCTAATCTAATACGTCAAGACTTCTCCCAGTTCAAATCACTAAGGAAATAGTTGGCGAGGAGGTAGAGTTTGATAGTCTGTGGTCTGAATACACAAAGTAAAATGCTCTGAATATAATTCTTGTAAAACTGGGTCAAAGACACTATTAATAAAGATAATTCTGAAAATACTTCTAGTAAGAATGGGAAGAGGTTAGCATGGACCTAATGCACTGTTAAAAATATACATGCCTGATGCAGAGAAACAAATAAAGGCAGAAAATTCAAAAGGACATAAAATTTAGTTT
This sequence comes from Protopterus annectens, assembly GCF_019279795.1. Taxonomy (NCBI): domain Eukaryota; kingdom Metazoa; phylum Chordata; order Ceratodontiformes; family Protopteridae; genus Protopterus; species Protopterus annectens. The sequence goes on from NC_056737.1 coordinate 516,852,221, forward strand.
TGCATAGCAGGCACAGAAGAACCTGTGTGCTAACAGAAAAATACAGCTGTTACATTAGTGAAAAAAGTCACATTAGAGACTGATAAGGAAGAACCATAGAGTGTGATGCAGAAAAAGTAGTGATAGATGTCTTTGTAGAGTCAGAAAAGGAAATATCCAGAGTAAAACATTCTGTAAGAAATTAAAGTTGACCGGAGAACAGCCCTAGGTTTCCTGCTATAAGGACAAAACAGAAGGCTAGTCAGAAGCAGGACTATCAGCAGTAGGTACTTAGTGAAAATAAGTTAGTGAGGAAAGTCCTAAAGAACTGTCAAAATCAAAAGGTGAAGAAAGCCACTGGCACGAGTTGCCTTTTTTAGATACAGAAATAGGACCAATACCTAGAGTCATATATGCAGAAGCTATACCCACCACTTGAAGTTAGTTTGCTATCAAAGTTGCTCTAACAGCATATATGCATAACAAAATCAAAACTTTAAGAAAATACAGTGTTAAGTTAGGTCAAAATTGAAGCAGAGATGAGGGCAGACTGGACTAATCTCACACCCGCATTTTCAGTTGAAGAATGATTTATTAAACAGGATAAAGACAGACAGCAAAGAACTACTACACCAACTGTTACTTCCAACACATTTAAGAACAGAAGTGATGAAACTGGCGTGTAGCAATGTTTTAAGAGGAAAGTTGTGGATGGACAAAATCAAAGCCAGAACTTCAGCCAAATGTTATTGGCCCAGCCATTGCAATAAAACACACTGAGACTTTTTGTGAAACATGTCCAGAATAACAAAAAATACACTTTATCCTGGGTACAGAAGTCCACTAATATATACATATTATTTAGGTGACTTTTGTGTGGACATTCATGGTTCTTGTAAGTCCACTATTAATGGCTACCAATATATTCTAATGATTAATGATTATGCCACAACATTTCTTGAAGCAGTATAACTGAAAAGCTAATGCTGATTTAATAGCTAAAGAGCTAATGTTAGAAATACCCAAAGAAATACGCATGGAACTAGAAACTCCATTTATGTCTAGAGAAATACATCAGCTTTGGCAGTTTTGTAAAATAAATCAGTTAAGGACTTCAGTGCACCATCCTCAAATTATTTATTTATTTTATTTTACATTTGTTAACCGGGATTGATGAGTTATCGGAGCCATCCTTACACTGATGAGTTATCGGAGCACCATGATGAACTATGACATGTAAAACAAGATGGTAACAACTTGTATCTGTTTTTCACTATCACCTGTTTGTTGTAAGAAAGGTGTTCCAAGCTTCAACAGGATTTGCCCCATTTGAATTACTGTAAGGGAGACATCACATTTGTTGGCTATAAAAAAGCGGACTTATAGGTATTAAAAAACTCATTTAAAAGTGTAATAACACACTTCACAAGCTTCCAAGATAGATTCAATACTGTTATGCTAATTGTGAAAGAACACATACAAATGTCAAGTGGATGGTGCAGTGGTAGTGTTGCTGCCTCCCAGAAAGAGGTTCTCTGGTTTGATTCTTGGCTTGGGTGCTTTCTGTATGTCCTCCCTGTATTTGTGTGGGCTTCTTTTGGGGTTGGGAGGGTGGCCTAATGGTTAAGGTGTTTGCCTTACAAACACAAGTTCCAGGGTTTGAGTCTCACAAAGGATAATTGGCTAGGCTTAAAATGGCTCACAAGGGCAGTTAGCTTAGTACTAATCTATAAACCTATGAACCTATGTTACAAGAATTTCAATATTGTGGGTATAATGAGTGACATACTCCAGGAATTTAAAACAGAGGCAAAGTATTAGCATTAATCCTTTCTGCAGAGAATGAATTCTTAGCAAGGTGGACAGGATCCTTTGAAATGATAGAGAACATGAATGAAGTAAACTACAAAACAATAGAAGATAGAAAAAGATCATAAAAGAAACCACACAAATGAGTTAAAATCGTGGAGTGAGGCTGAAGCTTGTGCATTTAGTCTAGGAGATGAGATAAATGTCAATAGAATAGTACCAGGGAATTCTATCCCTACTGTTCAAATACACAAAACTTTGTCTATGGTCCAGAAAAACTATAATAATTCTTACTGAGAAATAGTTTCTTCTGATCCACACAAAGAATTGATTTAATTCAGCGTCATGCTGAAACTGTGATGGGTGAGAAGGTAAATCTAACACTGTAGATTTTACCAGAGACCCAAACAAAAGCAGTACGTCAAGAAGTAAGCAAGATACTTACATTGCGAGTTACTGAGGAGCTCTAAAATGAATATAACAGTCCTGTTCTCTTGATCTCTAAGCTGGATGGCTTCATAAGATTTAGTAGTAATTTCTAGAAAATTAATGACATATCCAAGTTAAACATTTATGAAATGCCCAATATATAGATGAGCACAGAGACTAGGCAATGAAATTTTTTGTCCAACTTAGATCTGTTCAAAGGTGTACTATGGCAGATTCTCCTTAATCCTGAGGTCAAAGAAAACAGAGCACTCTAAAAACCCTTGAAAGTCTTTTTCACTACATTGTCTTACCCTTTGCCTTCATGCTGCTTTTGTCACTTCTAAAAGGCAAATGGATAAATTTCTGAACCCTAACACCATGTACTCATGTACCCTGGTAACATAATTTACACAGGAGATAACTGGGAGTCAGATTTAGACAGAGTAGAAGATGTATTTGAATCTTTAAGACAGGATGAACGTACTGTGAATGATGCCAAAAGTAAGCTTTGTATGACATAAGCCAGAAACTTTGGGCGCATGATTGGGAGAGGAGTAATTAATTCTCAGACATAAAAACAGAAGCTGTTAAGAACAGGATGATACCCACTGCCAAACATAAACCATTCCTGGGTTTAGCATGCTAATATATAAGGGTGTCAACCATCTGTACAGCCATATCCTTCCTCTAACAGACCTTTGCAAAAAGTAAGGCCCCAACCAACTAAAATGTTTGTCTTTTCGGCTTTTCCCAGTTAGGGGTCACCACAGCGGAACTCCAGTCCGCTAATGATTGGCAGTAGATTTTTTTGTATGGTGCCGAGTTGCCAGTCCGATGCCCAACCTTCAGTGAAGGCCCGCCCATTCACGCATGTCTTTCGGAGGCCACTTGACCACGGGGAGGACATGCAGACTGCACACAGAAGGCACTCCAGCCATGAATCGAACAGGAGAACCTCTTGCTGTGAGGCAACAATGCTAGAAACAAATGAGAGTTTTGAGCAAATGAAGAATAGCTTGTTTTCAGAGGCACTGAATCTAATAAGTCTTATTGTCTAGGAGTACTAGGTATACTTTTTTATGAAGTAGGTGGTAAAGAACACCAAATCTGCAAAAACCTAAGTACAATAATCATGATACTATTACAGCGCTACTTACTCAGTCATAGTTTCACTATAGTTAATGGTCATGCACCCATGCATTGGATGCATGCATACATTAATACATAACCCTACTTGCAAAATCAACACTTGAACCAGTAATGAACTTCACCTTCCTTACTCATCACAAACATGAACCTGTAAGTTGAAAACTAAAATAGAGGAGGAGTTATGATGTACAGTTACTACAGTACTGCAAAAGTGATAACTTAAAAGTCATAAAGTTAAAAAATTTAATATAAAATGATGAACAATAAATAGAACAATGTAGCTTATGGCAAAGATAAAAGTATACAGTTCCAGAAGTAAGAACCACTAACCACATCAAAATCATTATATGTTATATTTTAATTGTTAAGGTACAGCACTGATAAGAAATGCAAAGCAACTCTAAACTTTTATGCCCGCTGTTGACATTTTGCCTTTGTGTAGTGTCATGACATTTGCTTTTGACTTTAACTTCCTGAATTCATTTTCTCTAACAGAAGTAGAGTAGCACACTTCATTCTTAATTTTATGCTATGCTTTTAACTCAGAATGGTCCATAACTTACAGCTCTGGAGACCAGTGGAATCCTTGATGTCCAACAGATAATGATTGCAGCAATTCCCAGTGCATAGCCAATGATTTCAGTATTATTCTGGAAAAAATGATTTACAACATTACTGTAAGAAATCAAAGAAAGATAACATTCACCATCTACAACCAATATACAACTATTTCTGTCAAAGAGCTCTGAGAAGGATCAAATCAAAGTACCACGAGACAAAACTGCAACTCGTCTACTGATCTGGAATTACATTATTTGTCCAAGGCAAGTGTGTACTCTGATGAGGTGAATTTAGTTAAAGCAGACTGCTTGAATGAAGCTACTTTATTTCAAGGCTGGAAATCTATATCTTCCTTTGTGCCTTTGGAAGGGGATGTAATTTCCTTTTCTGTGTATATTTGCATAGCACCATTTAGGACATTCTATGAAAATAGTGTTCTGCTTTAGGATTGAAAATCCAACTTGAAATGCTTAAAATTTCAGATACAGCTTGCCTAGTAGCACTTTACAAACATCCTGAGCAGAATCATCCCAAAAATACTTATAAGTTACCTGCTGCCCTGCTGTACAGTCCTAGTATCCCTTTTAGATTTGTGCTAAATTTATCACTGCAAAAGGAAATATAATTCCCTAACAATATGAATAAGGTTTTGTCCACAGGTCTTCCTAATTTGTACTTGAAAAACTAAGCAAACTTTTCAGAAAAATGCACGCACATCTAAAGCAAGCAAAAGTCAGTTTCCCCTTAAAGTGCTTTGATAATCTATTTAGTCCTAACTGATTGATGGATAGACAGTCTCAGTGAAATTCTCAAACTTGCTCTGAAGGCACTTGAATCTCAGTGGAAGTTACATTAAAAGTAAATTAATGTAGGGGACAGAGCACCCTGCATGCAGGGCGTGGGGAGACTGCCAACAATTTCACCCAAAGTCATTAACTTACTTTCTGAATTTAAAGAAACCTTAATGAAATAGTTGACTGTGACTTAAAGAAACATGCCATAACCACTAACTAGATGTATTCAGAATTCCATAATGTACCAATACATGCATAAAAGAAAGGTTTGTCCTGAGAAGAACCCTACTCTTTTGGAAAACTCAGTAATGCTGGGTATATATCAAGGCCTACAAATCTGAAATTCACCTCATAGATGTAACAGTTACTATAAACAAAACTGTGCAGGCAAAAACAATACAGGTAGATGCAGTGGTTTAAATGATACAGACTTAACTTCTAAAACATGAAATTTCAAACTCATACAAATTAAATACTCCGCTTTACAGGTCTTAAATGCAAAGTATGTGTGAAGCTAGTAAAATGGGACAGTACATACAAACTGATGGTGCTGATGCATGCATTTTTGGAGTAACAGTCAAGGCCTGTCTCGTATAAAGAATGAAAATAATTCAGAAGTGAATGATGAGTAGAAAACTATGAGTCCATATTTTGCTGTACCGTCCACTGTGAAAATCTAGGCCATTGCACAATATAAGCATTTCTGAAGGCTGGCTTTCTTGGATCTTTTCTCACATGTAGTACTTCTTCAAGGAAGAAAGTCATAACGGCTGCCAAAGGTAATAATAGGGGCTACTAAGCTGAGAGATAGGGGATGACTCTGCCAGCTTACAGAGGCAACTTACTCCCAACTTACAATGGCAACCAATGGGATCCAGAAATAATCTTGAGTATAAGATATATCCATGGTGTTGTAACTAACTTGGAGCAGTTGCAATAAAATATGATTTCTTCCATTTCAGACCCCCAAAGCATTACACATTTTCTTTTCTGTGATGCCCCCGTCACCTACTAAAACAATCAAGTTTACCTTCTAGCACCCATCCGCTCTCCTTGATATCTCACTTGCCCACGTCTATGAATAGGGAAAAAACAAAATTATCTTCATTTTTATTTATTTATTTATTTATTTACATTTGTTGACCGGGAGTGTCCGACTGGACGTAGGTCCATTTTCAGCGGAGGCCCGGGGAGAAAAGCTCCACAGTTAAAATAAACAGACTATAGTTACATTGGATTACATAGTGATTAACAATTTAACATAGCAATTAATTACAAACATATTTAAAGATGAAGAACATAGTACATCAGTAGATAACCAGAATCTTTACTTGTAAAGTACATAACAGACATTAACAAATGTTACAATAAGAAGTTCCTGCTGTATAAGTACTAGGCTTATGAGCATATGAGCTTGCTATAATCAAGGTAGTTAGAGGGGTGGAAAGAAAGGTAGTGGTTGGATGGGGTGGGTGATATTAGAGTGGGAGTTGCAAGGGTATAGCCAGCATGTTTTTAGGTGTGCTTTTAGTAAAGTTTTGAAGTGCGTGCATGATGGTACGGAGGTAATTGTGGGTGGGAAGGAGTTCCATAATTTGGCTATGGAGCAAGAGAATAGTGCTTCACCAGCAGAGTTATTCGCTTTAGTGATCTGCAAGTGATTTTTGTTGCTGGATCTTAGTGGTCTGGTGGTGCGATAGGGTTGGAGTAGATTCTGGAGGGATGGGACATTTAGTGGATGGTTTACTAGTTTGTGGGTCAGTGATAGTTGATACCATTGAAGGAGGTGAGGGAGTTCAAGCCAGCCAGTTCAGCAAGTCAGAGACAGTGGTGACTACGGTAGGATGCCCCTGTGGCGAATTTGGCAATTGTGTTGTAGCAGGTCTCTAGCTTGTTTAGATCGCATTGCCTTAGGTTGGTATATATTGGAAAGGCATAAAGTAGGGTGGAGATAAGGTGGGAATTTGTTATTGAAATCTTTGCTGCTTTGGTGAGAAGTTGCTTATTTCTGTATAACGCTCCTAGTTTTTTGTGGACTTTTTTTTTATGGTCATGGATATGTGAATGTCAAATTTTAGTTTATTGTCTATTTCCACTCCTAGCAATTTGGTGTGTTCAGCTGGGTATATAGTGGTGTTGTCTTTTGCTGTGATGTTAAAGTGAGAGTTGTTTTGAGTATGTTTGGTGGGTTGGAAGATGAGTAGTTTAGGTTTGTTTGGGTTGAGTATTAACTGGGCATCGGATAACCAAGTTTCAACAGAGGAAAATGCTTCCTGTCTGACTTTTTGCAGTTTGGGTAGGGACTGGGCTGAGCAGATGATGGTTGAGTCATCTGCATATTGTATGAGAATGCCATGTCTGGTGGCAGAGGCTAGATTATTGGTGAAAACAGAGAAGAGTAGGGGTCCAAAGGATGGATCCTTGGGGAACCCCTATGGACACAGGTAGTTGGGGAGGGTTTAGTATCAAAATTGCGAACGGCACTACGTCGACTGTCATATACTCGAACATGGAAGGTCGTAATCGGTAATGTCGAAGACAAAATAATATCTAGGAATGGTTTTAAGATGGGTCGAGGTAGGGGAGATGTTTGTAGTTCAGAATAACACTGAACACCTACCTCGACCCATGTTAAACCATTCCTAGATTGATTATTTTGTCTTCGACATTACCGATTACAACCTTCCATGTTCGAGTATATGACGGTCGACATAGTGCCGTTCGCAATTTTGATAGTAAACCGTTGGGGAGATATGTCATTCTGCCATACAATGGATTGTTGGTGGTCAGACAGGAAACTCTGAAACCAGTTGGTGACTGATTGAGAGAAGGATAGGTTATTGAGGACAGAGATGAGTTGTTTGTGTGGGTCCATGTCTCAAATGCTTTAGATAGGTCTAGGAAAGTAGCAGAGGAGAGATAGCCATTGTTTTTATGCTGAAGGATAGTGTTAGTAAAGGAGAGTAAGGCAGTGGTGGTGCTACGGCTTGGTCGGAAACCATGCTGAGTACTGGAAAGGAGGTTGTTAGTAAGGAGGTAGTCTGAGACCTGAGAATGTATGCATCTCTCTAGTATTTTGGAGAGTGGAGAGAGAATAGCTACGGGGCAGTAATTGGTTAGTTCTGTGGAGGGGCCGCCTTTGTGAAGGGGAATCATATGTGATACTTTCCACAGTGTGGGAATGTAACTTTCTGACAGAGATCAGTTAATCAAGATGGATACTGGGTAGGCCAGAGCATCAGCTGCGATTTGTTGGTATTCACTTGGGAGGTTGTCTGCTGCTAATTTGGTGGGCTTAAGTTAATTAAGAGTTTTTTTATGTTGGACGTAGGTACAGGAGAAAAGCAGAAGGCAGTGGGGAGATTACTAGTTGAAGGTGTGGGTTGGAGGGGAGGGGAGTTATTTTGTTTAGCTAGTGATAGTATGGTTTGTGTGAAGTATGTGTTGAATGAGGTAGCAATATTTTTGGAGGAGTGAAGGATGTTAGGAGGAGGAGGGGTACTGACTTTACCTGGGCAAAGGATGGAGTTTATGGAGGACCAGAATTGTTTGGGGCTATGTTGGAGGAGTCTAGGTCAGACTGGTAGTATTGGAATCTGTCCTGTTTTATTAGCTTTTTAACTCTATTGCATAGTTCTAGGAGTTTCTGTCTAGTTGAGGGGGTTTTGGTTTTGTGCCAGTGCTCCTAGTCTTTATCCCCGTTTTTCATTTCTGACTTAGTGGTTTTCTGTAGCCATGGGGAGGGCTGTGCTTTGGTTCTGGAAAGTCTTATGGGGGCATGGTAATTAAGGATGCTCAGGAAGGTAGTATTAAAAAATTCAACTGCGTCATCAAGACTGAGGTACTTTAGGGGATGCCAGTTACATTCTTTGAGGGATGAGATGAATGTGAGTGGGTTAAAGTTTAGTTTTTTATGTATTTGATGGTAGATGACAGGTTTAGCTTGGTATAGGTATTTTTTGAGTAGGAATGTTGGGGAGTGATCACTGAGGCTATCTGATAAGCAGCATGTTATATATGACTGGGGGCTCTTACTGACTAGTATCCAATCCAGGGTAGTGTGCTTGCTGGAGTTTTTATTTATCCTGGTTGACGACTGGACTACTTGGGTGAAGCCATGAATGTTTATATGATGGGTTGGTTTGTTGCCAGAACAGGATTGCCAGTCAATATTGAAATCACCTAAAATGATAGTTTTGTGGGGGAGATGGTGGGTAGACCAGCTGAGAAGGTTTTCTAGTGGAGGGATGTTTTGGCCAGGTGGGAAGTAGCATCCAATTATGTTGATGGTTTTGTTTTGGTTTATCTTTAGGTTGGTATATATTATTTCTTTATTGCCTATTTGTGGAGCTGATGATTTTAAGATCTGGATGTTTAGATGCTGTTTAAATATTATAGCTACACCGCCTCCTTTCTTGTTTAGCCGGTCTACTCTTAGTATGCCGTAACCAGTAGGGAGTATTTGCTCACTGGTAATGTGAGGTTTTAGCCATGTTTTTGTCAGGATGACTATATCTGGGGAGTACAAGTCTATGGTGGCATGGAGCTCATGGACTTTGTTGGATATACTTCTAATATTTAGGCTTAGTAGAAGGAAATCACTTGGCTTTCTATTGGCTGTGATATGGGAGAAGTTGTGGTTTCTAGTCTGATTATGAGGATTGGGGTTGGAGATGGTAGGGCCAGGGTTGGGGTGAATGTCTCCACTTAGGGCTAGTTTTGATATGCATGATGTTATAAGTTTTCTCAGTTTTTGAATGTGTTTGTTTATTAGGGAAACGTTATGATTGTGCTCTGTGGGTAATAGGTATGGTGGGAGGGTTACTGTGTTAAGTTGTAGGGATGCTTTATGTCTGAGTAATATAGTTGGTAGAATATGCGGGGGGTGCATAGGGATGGTTCTTGAGTTGGTGGGAGGGGAGCTGAGTGAGGGTGAGACATGAGTGGTGGTGTGAGTCGTAGTACAGTGGTAGTGGTTGAGTGGGGGAATGATGAAGCTTTGGTAGGATGCAAGATATGCAAAGAGAGTGCATGCAGTGAACATAGGTAAGGTATGCTTGTACACGTTAGTTGAGGAGGTGTGATAATAGTGGGAAAATGGAGGAAGTATTGTTGGGTTACTGCTGTGGCTGGCTATTGGAAAGATGGGAGGGGTTTGTGAGTGTAATAAAGGTAGGACCACTGGGGGCGGGAGGGAATAGGGAGCAGGGTAGGGAGCAAAGCGGGTAGAGATGGACTAGATAGATAGAGATAGACGAAGAGGGTATTTCTATTTGTTAATGGTACTGGTAAAACTAAGGAGGGAGATGTAGTGTTGCTAGCTTTTCAAATGCCTAGAATAGACATTTTCTGCAGAAACATGAGAATTTGCAGGACAAAACATACCCATGGCCAGTGCAAAGGACAAAACTTCACTTTTTCTACCAAAATAAAAGCTTACTTTTGTCTCATTTGAGTTGCTTATACTACTTCATATAACATTTAGGTGTTTCAGATGCAAAATAACTGTTTTATGCAACTATCAATGAAAACTTAATAAATAGTTTTGGTTCCAAAATCTCAGGACATTTGCCATTTTTTAGTTTTTTTTCCACAGGACACAACTGCCCAAAGAGGGACAGGTGGTAGGTAACCCTAGGCTGATGTAGTACCATGACTGGGACAGAAACTGTTGTGCTTTGAAAATAAGGTTATTGATGGTGAGACCCTTAATGAGCTGGGCATGGATAAATTTTTCTAGGGTTTTCGATAGAGTTGACAGGATTGCTATGGGGCCTACAATTCGAGAATTCAGTGAGTTACTACTTTTGTGCAGGGGAATGATGTATGACATTTTCTACAAAGCAGGGACCCAGTTTCTGTTATACAGCAATTTATTAATATGGCGATAGGGAAGGCCAGCAATCTGTTGCTAGTTTTTAGATATTCATCAGGTAAGTTATCTGCTGCTAATGTAGCTGGTTTTCACTTGTGTCGCAGTTTTGCTATGGTCAAGGTTTAGATAGTTTGGCATGTGAAACTACTAAGTTATCACTTATTAGGGCTGAAGTGATGGGAAGGGTTTGTGTGTTATCTTTAATTAATGAAAGAATCAAGTCTGTAAAATTGGAGTTAAACTGCATTGCTATAGTAACATCACTGTTAAAAGTTCTAGGGGTGGGGTGGTGGTCTGGTTGTGCTGGCGAAGCTTTTTAAAAAGGACCAAAATAATTTGGGATTGTTTTGAGGTCTCTGTTGGAGGTTTAAGTAGTAGGAATGCTTGTCCTTTTTGACCTGTTTTTTGCTAGTTTTCTAAGTTGTATATATTTTTGAAAATAGTTTTTGGTTTTACTTATGTACCACAGTTCTATACTTTGTCACTCTACTTAGGTAGTTGCCTTGTTTCTTTTGTTAGCCATGCAGCTGTAGCTAACTTCAATCTCTTTGATCTAAGTAGTGCCATTTAATTTAAGATGTCAAAGAAGGTGGTGTTAAACTGGGAGACAGCATCTTCGGGGGCACTCTCTTTAATATATTCTAACTGCAGAGATGAATGAAGGAGATGAGGCCATCTTTTTTGAAATTTGTCAGATTACATACCTGGTTACATATTACCCTCCTAGTTCAATTAAGATATTGTCTCAATATGTAGGCTGGGAGATAGTCATGAACAGCATCAGGGAGGAATCCTGAGAACTTCACACTTGAGGTTTTATTAGTTCTAACCCAGTCCAGAACTGACTGTCTGCTTCTCTTGCTATCAATTACTCTGGTGGCTTGGATTAGTTGAGAGAAACTGAATAAGTTTATGGAATGTGAGGGGGGTTTCTAAGTTGCAGGTTTGCCAGTCAATACTTAGGTCACCATTTGCAATGGTTTCCTGGTTTATGATTTGGGATATCTGGTGGAGATTTTATATTCCTAAATGAGAAGTGATCTGCATTGTTAGTTGCATATAGTTCAGAGTATATATGTACAGATATTGCAGTGGAAGTGGAGAAAGTAGAATAAGGACTGGCAGCTAGGATGAAGTTTGTGAGCAGATGTGTGGTAGGCTTAGTTGTGCAGAGTAACGAGTAGGAACAAATTTAGGATGGCAGTCATTATGGTTGTAGAGAAAAATTAAATAACTGTCAGTTTGTACTAGATTAGGAAATACCATAGGTAGAGCAAGTCTGAAGAAGAGTATAAGCAAAGTCAATTTGAGGTGTTAGAGAAGGAGAAGGTATATTTTACTGGGTTAGGAAAAGCAAGAGAGTGCATAGTTGTATTCAGATGGAAAGATTTGAGCAATTAGGAAGAGAATTAAAGGAGGAAAAGTGTTAAATTGTATACTGTTGGTAATAACTAATTAAGTTAATGAAAGTCGTTTGTGTAAGTGTGGTCAAATATGTTGTATGTGTGTACAGGGTGGAGAGTTTAAATGTAGCTGTAATGAGGGTGGGTGGGAACTTGAGGGTGGGTAAGGGAACAATGGCAGTCCAAGCACAGCAAGGATAAATGGAGTGGGATAAACCAGCTGGAATATAATTTTGTTAGAAAAACAATATATGGGCTATTCTTAGAGCAAGTCAGTACACTGACAATTCTATTATTGTTGAACATCTAGTAATTACAGAACAACACATTGTAGGCTGTGCATAGTGAAACTAAGTCTGTTAGTACTATTTTACTTTTAAAAGAAAAGAAAAATGACTATCCATGTAACTGCATTGGAAAGCAAACTAAGCTATTATGGGGTGGAGGTTAACAATTTCCTTAGGTGGGAAGGACTGACAACACATTTAGCAAAATTATGAATATTTTTTTTGCAAGGTCAAGTAAAAATGACTAGGATAAGTGGCTGAGCATCACTGAGTATGCCCCATTCTAATGTGAAAACCTCTCTCACACAATAAAATAGGAGCAGCAATAGCATCTCTTAAAGATTAAAAACATTATGTTCAACTATTTAGGCAACTATGTTAAAAAAGTTAAGATACACAGCAAAACATACAGACTACTTGAGTTCCTCCTACCAAAGATATCCTTTTGGTGGAGATGTTTTCTATATCTGACTGCTTTCACATGTGGAAGGCAGGCATGTTGGGATGAACAGATGGGGCTGATTGGTGATCAAGAGTGTGTATGGTCAATGTCTAGGAAGGGAAATGGAAAAACAAAAAGGTCATGTTAAGTAAAAAGAGTGCGGTGGTTAACTACAGCAGAATATAGTAGGACTTGAATAGCGACTAGAAGTAGAATGGAGAGGGCTAAATTCTGTGGCCTATAACTAAAACAGAACATAGAAAAGATTATACAATTAACTAATCCCAGTAATGCTTGCATGTAGTACAAAACATCAACAGCATTCCCCTATGTAGGCAAATTCATCTCAACAATCTCTAGAAGAGTCACTTGAAGTTCTTGAGGGGAAGAACAATGAAGCCAGGCATAATACCTTGTGAAAATGTAACATACATTTTTTTTTCTGTTCTGTCTTGGTCATCTGCAGAGTTTTGTTCTCATGAATAGAATGTATGAATATAAAAGAAGAAAAAATGCATTTTTAAGTGTGTTGGGCCTCCAAATGTGTAGTCACTTCTTTTTAAAATAAAGAGCAAAAAAGAAAGACCAGGAATTAGATTTCTTTTGAAATTCAATTGTTGTACTCTCTAATGGACTTAATGCTTGCATATCATTAAGACACCAGAATAAATTTAAAGGAAAGGAACCAGACATGGCTGTGAATTGCCAATCTTTCAGTGAATGGTATAAAAAGTAAGAGAACTAGTTTTCCTACTTGTCTACCCCAGCAACAGGATGATGATGTCATGAACATTAGAGGATGGGAAAAAGACACTGTATATAACCATACTGTCCAAAATAATGATGCTAAGAAGATGCTAGATGGTGTAAGGCAGGGAACACAGATATATATGGAGCTTAAGTTTTCTGCATGCATATTCTTATTGACTTTTATACTTGAACCTTCTATGCAAGCAGGGACTGTGAGTTTCAAAGGTGAAAAACTAGCAAATGGTGGAGAAGGTAGCAGAGATTCAAAGTTCATCCATTTAACATATTCTTCAGCTACCCTCCTGCAATTCAACAGAGACATACCTAACAGCAGTGAAGGTGCCATTTTACTGTCAAGTAGGACCTTTTCTGATTCCAAATGCTTTACAGCAAGCTCAAGTTCTGCAGTGGAAACCGATGATGATCCAATCAAGTTTCACCTTCATTGATCATGGAGATAATTTGCATTATAACAACCTCCATCTATTTTACTGGTGACAAAGATGCTTTATTTTTTTTTTTCTTCCTCTTCAGATGTTCTGTTTTTCTTCTTTTCCACTGAGCTTTTGGATGGACCTGTTTTTGTTTATTATGTATGTCCTTTATTCTTTTAATTTTGGTCCTTTTTTTGCAGATCTCTTTTTTCCTTTCAGTTTTACTCTCTACTTCAGTCTGTTTTGTCTGTCATGCTTCTAAGATAGTATATTTGTGTAAAATCTTAGCATAACAGCAGATGTCCTTCTCTTCACTGTTGCAGTATTCATAATGGAAGGGATCTCCTACCAAGGATAGCCCAACATCTGGCCAGTAAACCAAAGCCTTTATTTAGTACTTACAGATACTATACATCAAACACACTCTCCCCAAGCAAGGCAAAGGACATAAAGGTGATGTACGAACACACACACTCAGAACTGAAAAAGCCCCAGTAGGAACAGAATGCCCCTAGGGATAATGAAGAACATATGCATCCACATGGAGAAAAGGGAGAAGAGCCCCTAGGCAAGGAGGGCAAGAAAGAACAGGCTAGAGCAGAATGTGATGGAGAGAGGAAGAGAATACTGCAACATTTAAGAGAAAGACATCTACTGTTATGGTAAGATTTTAACAACTGTACTATGCCCTTCCATATCACTGTTGCAGTATTCATCACTGAAGTGAGAGTACAAAAGCTCAAGAAGAAATATGGGAGGATAGCTCTGGCAAAGCCAGCTCTAGTCCTGAAAATAACATCCAACTTGTAATGCTTGGAGAAAGTACGAAACAAAGGAACAAAGCCTCAAGGATATAATTGGTATCAAGCCCCTTGAAAAAAAAAGCACCAGAGGAGGCAATAGACCTGGTAGAATCAGTCTTTTCCAATAAGTAAAGACATTTACCATGAAAATAACAAAAAGAAATGGCATTAGAAATACAGGAAGAGATGGTCTGCTTACAAACAGCTTAATTCAAAATATGGGATGAAAGGAGATAGAAAGCTGCACAAATTTATAAAAGAAACTTTAGTTTTTTCCAAGTAATATCTGACCTGTCTGTGCAAGTCCAATGTGTGAAGAACCTTCTCACTGGCAAAGGGTGCAGATGGGAAAAAAAGGAAGGCAGATGAATAAATAACTTAAGGGACAACTCACTGACCACCTTGGGCACAAAAAAGGGTTAGTATGAAGAGACACTCTGTCTCTATGGAAAACTAAGATAGGGAAGACAGCCATGACAGCCTGAAGTTCAGGCACCCTCTTGACAAAAGTGAGAGCCAAAAGAAGAACAGTCTTTCAAGTACAATGCTGTAAGGAAGCTGAAATAGCAGGCTCAAAAGGAGCCAGAGTTAATTTTTCAAGAACAAAACTGAGTTCCCATGAATATGGAATAGGCTTCCTGGGAGGCATGGCATGAAAGACACCTTAAAGAAATCTAGAGGTCAGAGGAGTCAAGGGCAGACAATCAGAAATTGCTGACATCAGTTTTACTTAAAGAATATGCCAACCCAGAGTAAAGCAAATCACACAAACAGAACAAAACTAGAGGAACCTCCCCAGATAAGGGTATCCTGATAGTGAGAGAGGCAACAAACAGAAAATATTTTCCCATTTGTACAAATATGATTTCCTGGTAATGGGCTTCCTGGCCTCCTGCAGGACCTGAAGCACATCCTCAGAAGAGAGGTTCCTAAAAGGTGTCAAAACCATATCATCCACAGCATCAGGTGAAAAGTGGATAAGTGAGGATGGATAAGAGACCCCTTATCTTGTCTGAGAAGGTCCACCCAGTGAGGTAACCTGTGGTGAATGCCCCTGGCCAAGTGAGAAAGACAATGTCTAGGCCAAAAGAGAGTCACTATCAAGATTTTGGCATAGTCCTGTCTGGTCTTGTGCAAGACTCATGGTAACAGAGGAAGAGAAGGTTTACAGAAACATCCCCTTCTAAGATCTACCTCAGGAATAGTAGCCTGCTGATGGACAATGTCCAATAACACATCTCTGTGAAGCATCCATTTGTGAGCTTGTGTGCTCTACCTCTTTCCTCAGAGAGTCTGCCACTAGACTTTTCTTGAGGGAATGTAAACTGCCTGAAGAGTCACTTGATACTGGACAGCTAATTCCAGACCTGAAGGGCTAGTCTGCAAAGAAAATAGGCCCTTGTGCCCCCTTTCTTATTGCTCTGGTATTGTCTGTGAAAACTTTGATGGGCCTGGGATGAAAGATGGAATGAAGAGCGAGAAGTAGAGCCCTCATCTCTTTTATACTGATGTGGTCTAATGAAGAGAAGAGAGATTCTAAACCTTGAGACAGCAAAGGTGGCCCAATCCCCTGTCTGAGGCACCTATAAAAAGCTAGCTCTAGAATCAGGACTAGAGCCTAGAAAGGAAGCCCCAGGTTGAGAGAAAGTTGATGAATCCACCACTGAAACTCAAGCTTGAGACAGGGAAGCAACAGGACTGTTAAGTCCAGTGGATGGCAATGTTGGAACTGCACTGACTTGAGGTACTACTGCAGCGTTCTCATGTGGAACCTGGCAAGAGAGAGCATGAGAATGGTGGAAGCCATGAACCCAAGGACCCCGAGAAAGTCTCTGGCTGTGACTGAAACTAGACAAAGAAGAAATGGGAAAAAAGCAGTAAGAGACTGGGTCTTGGAGGCAGGCAGATATCCCATCACTGGGGATGGTCTGAAGTCTGCAACCAAGGAAAATATGAACCTGAGAAGAGGTTACAGATCATTTCTGGAAGTTTATGGTGAACCCCAGACTCTGCAACATGGAAATAGTAAACTGGAGATACTGAAGGGCAGCATTAGAGGAAGAAGCTTGAATAAGCAGATAGCCTGAAAAAGGAAAGATCTGAACTCCCCTCATCCTTCAAAAGGCAATAACAGGAGTGAGGCATTTGGTGAATACCCTTGGGGTAGTAGAGAGGTCAAAGTAGAGAACTGAAAATGCAAGGAAGAAACAGAGAAATGTCATGAAAAGGAGATGGATATGAAGGTAGGCATCTTTGAGATCCAGAGAGACCAGAAAGGCCTGGGGCAGAAGAAGGGGGAAAAAAGTCTGAAGAGACAACATTTGAAAGGAAGACATCTTGAGAAAGGTGTTGACCTGGGAAAGGTCCAGAACTGGTCTCCATGTGCCCTCCTTTCTGTGGACCAAAAATATTCTGGAATAAAAAACACTTGCTACCTGGGCAGAAAGCACAGCTTGAATGGCACCCTGTACTAAAAGATAATGGAGCCCCTCTGGGAAAGGAAGTTGTTCCCAAGGAGGTTGAGAGATGCCTAAAAAAAGAGAAAAAGAATTTCCAAACCGTGGAATTTCCTTGGTGGATAATAGACATAACCCAAGAGTCTGATATGATTTTTAACCAATTTGGAAGAGACAGGGAAAGATGGAGGGACAAGGTTAACAGCTGAAGGAAACGGGAAAGCAGATTATCAAATGGAACCCAGCTTATCCTGAAAAGCAGGTTTCTGGGAGGTAGGTGTTTGAATAGACCTACTAGGAGGCACAAGTCTAGAACCTTTTTTTCCCTTATGTGGAGGGCAAGACTGCCTGCAAATAAAAGCAGATTTGGAGGGGTAATTCCTCTGAAACTTAGGAATAGGAGAAACAAAAATATGTTTCAGTTCCTGCAAGGCTTTACCCTTATCCTGGAATGACATGAAAAGTTCAGCAGCAGCAGCAAAAATATTTCTTTTACTTAAAGCAGCATCCAATAGTTTGGCCAGAATGCAATCAGGCAAAGCCTGAAGACAAAGCCAAGAAAAACATTTCATAACAGAACCAAAGGCAGCCAAAAAAGAAGGAACAGCTGATGGCTTAGGAGACCCCATCTGAAGGAGTTCAATATACCTTTTTTGAATATCAGAGTCTTGACAGCAATCCCACTTACAACATTCCATCATGAAGGCAACAGTATCCCCAAAGGAAAGTTCCTTCAAAGGAGAATCTATACTAACAGAATCCTCTTCCTCTGAACTATAGTCCAATGGGGTAAGGATATCAGAAGAGTAAGCCAGGGACTCTTCCTAAGAATCCAGATCATCATCTAAAGAATCTCGTTCCCTGGGTCTTTTAAGAGGAGTGGAAGACCAGGTAGGAGCAGGACAGACAGCCCTTGAGGAGGCTTTAAAGCCATTAAAGCATTAAATAACCCCCCAAGTAAATCCTGCTATTCACATTGGGGATCCTTAACTACAGGGGAAGTATACTTGGTTTTCTGTTTCTTCTTCTGAGGGACATCTGCAAGAAACACCCTTGGAGGGTCAGACATCTGGTGACATTCAATAAGTATAGTAGCGATGTCCTCCTTAAGTAAGATGTGTGAAATCCCTCTCAGTCCCTCGGATATAACTAGCTGAGGTTCCCTCTCAACATCAGGAGCAGACATCTGTAAAGCTTCTGAGGACATGCAAGAAGTTGGATTCATGCCGGCCTTCAAAGGGTTCATGGCAGAAGAATCCAAAGCAACCACAGGACAATCCTCTGGGCTTTCACTAGCCTCGAGAGATATGTCCAAGGGAGGCTGGACAGCAGCCATATCATGCCTAAGTTTTCTGGCCTTTTTCCTACAGAAGGCTGCACCACAACACCCTTAGCCAACAACTTAAAACACTGTGTTCAAGGTAAATAGATAAAGAGAAGAGATGTTTTCAAGGCAAATAGATAAAGAGAAGAGATGACTATGTGGGGTCTTAGGGACAAAAGACTGGCAGATAGAATACTGCACATGGTCATGGGAAGCACCCAAACAGAAAAGACACCAGTTATGATGGTCCTTATGGGGAATCTGCCTCCGACACTGAGATTTTCCCTTTCTGTATGACATGAAAGGTAAGAAGAAACCCCAATGAGGTACTTATCTGAAATGTGGCATGGTAATCATCACAGCAGAAGGGTGTTCAGACTGGCGCCAAAGAAGTTCTGAGTGTATGCATCTGTACGCCACCTTTATGTCCTACACCTTGCATGGGGAGCATATGTGTGACATACAGCCCAAAGGCTCTGGTATACTTGCTGGACAATGGGCTATTCTTGGCAGGAGATCCCTTCGGTTATGAATACTGCATTCGCATTATGGTAGACATAGTCTTTTAACCAACCGACTTCTAGAACTTCAAGTCTTCTATTCCTAGTAGGTACCTTGAATTTTTGTTTTTCATAAAATTCACAATCTACTTTAGTGTGTCCTACAGCAAGACAAATTATACATGGACTGTCTATGCCTTTTTTGCGGTGATTATCTACAAAACAACACTTATTAAACATCATAAAGGCTTCAAACATTACCAAGATAATGCTGGTATTGGATAAATGTGACACAAATTATTAAACTTTCCAGAAAGTAGATCAATACAGGTAATGCATAAAATTGTTTGAGTGCATTCTAACCAAATATCTGGTAAACCACTGAATAAAAAATATATACAGTTATGAGAAATTCAGCTGGCATTGCAAGAAATTCAACTGAACACTATAAATAGGTAAGAAGATCTTAAACTGGGTCAAACCAACAACAGATATGATTATGCAGTTGTGAGTCAATGGTACTTCCAGACATGAGACCAACAATGGTCTGAACTGAATGACAAGTACTTTTAGGAAAAACAGAACCAATGAAGGGACAGGAAGGTGAGAATAGCTAACTATTTTTACCAACTACTGAAATGTTTGCTCTGAAAATAAGATCTCTTCCCTCCAAGGTGAAGCAAGCCTAGAGAACCAAAGCTTATTATTATGTAAACAATCCTGTCTTGGTTTGTTATTTACTGTGGAGTTGAGTGGTAAGAAGTTTTATTTGAATTTATATTTTATTTTTTTACCACTGTTTGTAGGAAGGAAGGGATAGCTTGTAGACAAGAAGATTTCCTTTGATTTACCTTTAATTTTTACTGTTGGTTGTTAGAAAGGGATAGATATTCGACAGGCAAGCTCTAGCCATCCCAAAGGGCCTAATCAGCTATAAATTCACACAGACTGCAGAGTGATCAATCCATCTTTACTGTTAAAAAGAAGTGCGACTGAGTGACAAAAAGGAATTACAGCTTTTGTCTGACTTTCAGAAGTTGTACAGTCAGAGCAACAACTTTACTGTACTTATATTAGTATTTAGTTGTATATTGCTTGTGTGTCTTTTTCTCACAGAAGTTGATTTAAATCCTTTTTGAATTCTGTGGTTACGGATTGTGATTATTCTTTTTTTTTATAGTTTTATTTGTTTGAAGCTAAATATGGATTCTTTAAACGAGTATGCCATTAATGATTTGCTAAAGCACAAATATCTTGTACAGTGTAATAAATGCTATGCATATTTAAAGTAACACCTGATAAAACTGGTGATCTGTGCTCCTCATGTCCAAAGGTGGATGATTTGCTTACCATTATTAAAAGTAAATCTAGACTTACTGGTGATGATTGCACTTGTGCAATTGGCATGGCTTGGAGAACTGTTGTTACATATATTAATGTCTGGATTGGTGAGATAAATAATGTTAGGCAAAAAGCAAATTGAACACATTTAGAAAATGGTGTGTCTGTTGTCTGTTAGGATCATTCAATCCCTCTGAAACAAGATGATGCCCCTGATAACTTTGGAATTCTGGATGCAAGTATTCAGCAATCTGAGGATTCAGAGTGTTTAGAGGGAAATAAAAAGAAAGGAAGGAAGTTCGCAACAAATAAGAAAAAGAAATTGATAAATGTCTGTAATGTACAGAGAATACATAACTAAAAAGGACAGTGCTTTGTTATGTAATACACACAGATTATAGGAAATGATAATATTTTTCTATCTGAAAACCTTCAATCTTCAGAAAAGGGCATCTTTTTTTTTAAAAGAAAAGGTAGAAAAAAGAGGCAAGGGCAGGTAAAAAGGAAGAAATCAAAACTGAACATGGAAGAACTGAAAAACATTACTATACGAAAAAAGATGAGAAAGACAGATAATGACTGCATGGCTCAAGCTGTGGATGTACAAAGCCAGCTGGATGAGAATTGTATGCTTGCAAATTTAATACACAATGAAAACAGTGGGATTAATAAGACTAATGGTGATGAAGATCTTTCCTTTGTAACAGCTGACAGAGCAGATATTACTTTATTAGAAGTTGAAGATTCTTCAGATTTGGTCTTGTAATATGAAATTCAATTATAAGAGCAACTGATAATTACATTTGCAAAGAAGATAATGAACATCTAATAGTGTTATGCTTGCCAGGAAACAAAATAGAAGATGTGAGACAAGCCTTGGAATGCCTTAATTTAAGGAAGTATGGATCTGTTTTTATTCATGTTGATACAAATGATCTCATTCACAAGGACTCCATGACTATTAGTAGGGAACTTACACCTCTCTTAGTAATAGCTGGTACTGTTGTTAGGAATTACTTTTCACAAATCATATATACAGAAAGGATAGTCAGGTTATCGTGAATGAAAAGATTTTTTGAGTAAATACCTACATGGAAAAAATGCCCGTATTTAAAAAAATGGAAATGTGCAGTGCATCCAAGCCTAGTTTTGAGCACACACATGTTTAGACAGGATGGCAAGCATTTGTCAAGATCAGGGAAGAGAATTTCTGTAGAAGATATTTTACAATATCTGACAAACACTAATCAGAATTTTTGCGAGGTCAAAAATTTAACAGTTAAAAGATAGCAACATTTAATGCATGTCTAATAGTTGTTAATGCTAGCAGCATTAATAATAACGTTTTTTTTTATTGGAAAATTTCATATTCTCCCAAGAATGATGTTGTTATTGTTTGTAAAACGTGGTTAAAGAACGATGACTGGAAACCAGTTCTGTCAGGGTACAAGTGTTTTTACTGAAACAAAAAATCAGGTGGAGGTGTTATGATACGGATTAAAGGTAGTAGGAGACCAATTATTATTACATGTTCAGTGGTAACACCAATACTATAGATTGTGCAACTGTGACAATATAAATAACCCTGGAACATATAACAATTGCTGAAGTGTATAGACCACCAAGTCAAGTGCTGATGACGTACAGGAATTCATATATTTCTTGCATGAAACACTGGAGGGAAGAATAATATTAGCTGGGGACTTAAATTTACCAGAAACAGACTGGAATAATATTGATTCAACAACATTAGTAAGGAAATTATTCACAACGTATATTCAGGAACAACAACTGCTTCAGACTGTTAAAAAACCTAACAGGGAATGAAACATACTAGACATTGTGTTCCTAAAGAAATTACTGTTACTTCAAGTCAAGTTTTACCACCGTTGATATGGAGTGATCATAGGGGTATAAAGGTTAACTTGTTGCTAGGTAATTCTGACAAACTGAAATCTAAACCAATGCACAGAAGATTAATTACAGATTATATGGAAGCAAAACAGTCACTATGTAAAACTAACCAGAGTGATGTGTTCAGTGGAAAAACTGCAGATGGAATGTGGAAAGTTTTGAAAGAGAAATTGTTTTACTGCAAAAAAATATATATATGTTTAACATCAGGATCTAGGCATACAGCTTCAGGGGGATATAGTGCCATAAGAACAAGATGCCTGATTAAAGGGAGACAAAAAAAATATAAGAAATGGAAGAGATGTCGAACTACAGCTTTGAAAACTGAAATAAACAAGCTGGACAAAGTAAGCATAGTGTGAGACAAGATCAAGAAAAATTTGAAGAAAATGTATATAAGGATATTAAACATAATAGGAAACCTTTTTATAGATGCATAAAATATGGAAGGAGTAAAGACATAAAAAAGTGATAAACTGCATATAGATTCTAAAATTTGTTCTCAGACACAACAGATTATAGATATATTTACAAAATCTTATGCAAAACAGCTTGGCTCCACAAAGGGGGTGATAAGTTGTCCTAGTGACATCCAGGTAACCTCAGATACTGGAATCAAATTAGATTATATTGAAAATGAACGGTGTAAACTGGATCCAAGCAAAGCACAGAGAGGAGATGGAATTAGTAATAATGACCTGAGAACACTTCAGCAAGAACCTACAGTACTATCATATTCATTATTTACTAGGTCGTATAAACTTGGGGAGATTCTTCAAGATTGGAGACATGTGCAAATCTGTTTTGAAGGGAAAGGCGGAGTAGGACAAGCCCAGAGTCATTTAGACCCTTAAATCTACTTTCATGCTGCGGATAAAGAATGGAGAAGGTAATACTGGATACATTATTGTCAGAACTAGATAGGCTGAGACTTGAAAAATATATTAGCATACATATGTTGAAATTAGATATATTACCACCTGTAACATGTTGTTCTATAATAATATAATAATCAGCTATGAATAAAAAAAATTGTGCTGTGATGTAAGTTATATAGATTTAAACTCACCATTTGACAGGGTCATACACAAAACACTGATCAATAAATTAGAACAACTAGGTATTAATGTACTCTTGATAAGATTGATAGCTGCATGGCTTGCAAACAGGACATGGCAAGTATCATACAGCAACTGGATAGGTGAAATTCTTACTGTCAATGTGTTCTTCATGGCTCTGTCTTGTGCCTTTATTTGTTTAGACTATATCTTTCAGACCTAATTTGACCTAAAATTGGGTAAACTGATTGTCTTACAGACAAGGCATGTCTGCAAAAGAACTTGACTAAATTGACCATTTGGGCACAGGAGAATAATATGCTGATAAATACATCATAACCTAAGTATATGAGGGGGCATAGCCAAGACAGTAAGCTGAAGGCAGCAAAGAATTTCTGCTCTGCTATATTCATTTATTGTTTTCAGGATTTCTTCATCATTTCCACCAATTTTCACTTACAAGTTCTGGTTTCTAAAACTGGAAGTCTCAAGGATTATTTTGGTGTAACATTCAAGTGCCTTTTAAGATACATTCCTGTTAATTTTTAAGGAAAATATCTCTCACAGAGACTGAACCATTCCAAAACTGTGCATGAAGACAACATCATGAAGAAAGAATTACAGTCTATACTTTCTACTGTTCAGGACCTGGTGACAAAAATAGATAAACTTGATCTTAAAGTTGATAAGATCAAAAAGGACTGTACTAAACAAATAGAACTGATAAATTATTCCCTTAAACAACACAAGATGTGCATAAGAGCTACAGAAGAGTCAGTTTCTGATACTGACTCCAGAATGACAGAGGGTGAGAATAACACTGAACTTTTACTGCAATAAAACAACAAACTGAAAAAATGAATGACTTACAAAATAGAGCCTGGAGGAACAATATTAGAATTAATGGTGTGCAAGACCAGATGGAGGGTGAAAATACACTGAGTTTCCTGACATCCTTGAACCCAAAAAATTTAAATCTGCCAGAAGCTTTGTCCCTCAGTAATGAAAGGGCTCACAGGTCTCTAGCTACCATTCTACCTACTAAGAAACATGTACTACCAAGATCTATTATTGTGAAATTCCTTCCAAGTCAGGAAAAAGATACGGTCCTGAGAACTGCATGGTCCCTTGCTCCTTTGAAAATAGGGAACTTATAAATCAGATTTGATAATGACTTTTCATCTATCATGGTTTCTAAAAGAAAGGCATTTATTCCCCTTCTAAAGTTATTAAAGAAAGCTGGCACTGAGATGCAACTGGTTTTCCCACCAAAACAGATGCTATTTCTATCAGAAGGAACAAGAACTTTTGAATGTTTAGAAGAGGCTACATCCTTTGTCCAAAACAAATCAAATAGAAGACATGGATTCCAGTTTTACACTGAAGAGACAAACAACTAAAAATGAGTGGACTGTCAAAGGGAAAAATATCTAGAAACAAATAAATAGCATTCAATTAATTTTATTTCCTTTTAATATAGGAGTGTCTTACAAGTCTATTACAATAGTTTATCAAAGGTAATACCTTTTATTTATTCCAGTTTCTATTTACTATTAATTACAGCATTTATTATTAATACATATAATAATTAAAAGCATAGTTTAACATGTATAATGCTACAGTTTACTGGGTCTGCTGTTTTTAAATGAAAATGACTTCTACTTGTACTGTTTTATGTGTCTTATTGATGGTGTTGTTTTATTACATTATTGCAATTAATATTTATTATTTAAGATTTGGTGGGCTTTTGGGGATATTTTATTAGCTGGAAACTGTTATAGGAATATTCAATTATATTGTTTACATATTTTATGGTGTTTAGCAAGCTTACAAGGTTAAAAACGTTAAAAATGGCGTTTTTTCTACTTGCTGCTGTTACATACATCTGTGAGCTATTTATGACTATAAGTTTTCGCCTTACGGTTTAAATTCCCATTGTTCTTCTTTGTAAGCTATTTTTGTCCATTTTAAAGCCAGCCTGAACTCCTGACTGCTGTGCAAGTTTGTATCTTCATGGAAAACAGTTTGCAATTGAAAACAGGAAGTGAGCAGTGGCCTTCAATCTTTAATCTTTGTTTTCAGCTCTGTGGAACAATCGTGATCAAAAATTGACTTTTTATTAACTGCTGGCACTAATATTTAATTGATTTTTAATTAAAGCTAGTTTATAACTTTTATGTTTAAATACGTTACATTAATGTGTTTTTTTTCTGCATTTTAAACATCTTTGTTTATAGGTCCATTTGTTTCAATGGGAAAGATATACCACTCCTAAAATTAAATACCAAGTATATATGACCAAATAATCAAAAATATATACCAAATAAACGCTAAGAAGGACCGTAGCTTACTGCAAATGCTTACTTTCAAAAATCACTTTTAATAGAATACAAATAAAACAAACAAAAATGAACCCCTGAGGGTTAAATCTTTTTTACACACAGGTCAAGTGCTTTTCATCTGCTAACTGCAGACTTCATCTGAACACTCCTAAAATAGACTTCATCCGAACACTCCTAAAATTCTTATAACATATTTATACTGTTTTTTTCAACACGTTTAAAGCAAGTATAGCATTTACATTTTTACAGCTTAGCTGTCATTTGCTTTTCCTTAATATACTTTTTTAATAGCAATAGCAGAAATATGCCACTAATTGTCATGGGAGGGCTACTTTGGGGCTTATATGGTGCTCATAATGAGCCTGGAAAATTTTATTCCATGGTGTTGGTTTTTATCAGTTTTGTATTCAGCATTTTCTTGTTATATTTTTAATTTTTGTCAATAACAAATGCTACTAAAACCTTTATTAGTATTGTCATAGCAAACAATTTAAGGCTAAAAACACAATGTTCTATATAAAATGCCTTTGTACAACTGTGTATTTTTGAAAGTCAACGGGTTTAACAATCCTATTAAGAGATGTAGCATAAACAGATATTTTTCTCTGCTAAAAGCTGATATCATTTTTCTCCAAGAAACCCACTTATTATCTGAAGGTGTTAATAGAATAATTTTAAAAGACTACTCAATATTATTTGGTTCTCATTTTAAGAATAAAAGAAGAGGTATTCTCACTTTGTGGAGAAGATCATTGGGATTACCAAAGCTAGTAAGCCCTTACTTAGATAAAGACGGCATGCTTGGTATAGTTGTTATAAAAGTGGAAAAAAGTTTTTACACTCTTACAAATACATACTGGATACCTGGTATTGGTACAAAAACAGTAAAGAAATTTCTAGATCTTATGACTCTATGACTCTACATTCAGGGGGGGGGGGGGATTTTGTTAGTAGGTGGTTTTAATTGTATTATATCACAAAGTTATACCTCAAATGCTAGACTTAGAAGTACTTCCACAGCTAAATATCTGAAGAATTATAGAAATACAAGAAATATGAAAGATGTATTTGATATGATACGACCATCTTCTTTAAGATGTACACACTACTCATACAGATTTGGTACACAGACAAACATTGACAAAGCCCTGGTAACTAGTTCTTTAATTTCAGAAATAAATTGCGCAATGATTGTTTCCTATCCACTTTCAGATCATAATGTTCATTTTTAGCCATGAACATTTAAATTCTTATCTGAGAATTCCTGCTTACATTATAACTATATTAGGCTTTCAAGATTAGTTCTTAAAGGAAATTAATGAATTCATGGAACATAACAAAGGGGAAGTTTCAGATATGATATTATTAGATACATTAAAGGTAGTTTTATAAAGTAAAGTTAAAGACTGATACATATCCAAAAGAAAGGAATGGGATAAGACGTTATTGGATTTGCAAGCTGAAATTGATAAATTAAAATCTAAAGACAAAGCAAGAATCATATTAACAAGCTAAACAAACAGTATATATTACACCATAAGATATACATTAACCTAGACAAAGTCAAATTACACTCATTAAATCATAAAAGCTTACACAAAATATCAATTAGATTGAAATACATGAAAGAAAAAAATCACATTAAAGAAATTATTTATAAAGACAAAGGTATAATAATTAAAGGGCTGGATCTAACAGTGTGTTAAACTGTTTCAGAAAGTACTATAAAAATGTAATAATTTAAATTCTTGTATATATAATACTAAGGCAACTGATAGCTTTTTAAAAGAAAATATTCAAAAGAGATTATTCAAGCAACAACTTTCTAAAATAGACAAACCTTTTAATTTTAAGGAACTAAAAGACCAGATTAAAAATCTAAAGATGAATAAAGCTCCATGTTTAGACTTCTATAAACTATTATCTGATTTTATTTTAAAAATCCTTTGAAACACTTTCCAGGAAGTTAAATCATCATCTACCCTACCACCTTTGTGAGAGTATTCTCTTGTATATTCTATATTAGAATCAGAAAAGGTACCCTCTTCATGCTCATTCTATAGACCAATTTCTCTTCTTAATATAGATTATAACTTGTTCATGTCTATTTTGGCAAATCCCTGAATTAATAAAAGATGACCAAACTGGATTTATAGTCAATAGAAAGGTACAAGTCAACATAATTAGACTAATTCTTTAATACATGTTGCTAACAAAAAAAGATGAACTTTCTACAATAAGTTTAGATACTGACAAAGCATTTGACTCATTGAGTTGGTCTTATCTTTTGAAAGCACTGTATGAATACAACTTTTCCTCAAATTTTATGAGCCTACTTTAAAAATTATATGAAAATTCCATTCCTTTTGTCAAGATAGGTTATTTTACTTCAAATTCTTTGAAAGTAACAAAAGGTACAAAACAAGGACGTCCCCTATCACTTCTTATATTTGCCCTAGCCATAGAACCTTAAGCTAATAATGTAAGAAACAACATATGCATAGTAGGCTACAAACTAAATGACAAAATATCAATTATTTGCAGATGATTTATTAAAAATGTGGTGATATCAACACTTCATTGGCACATTTAGTTAAAGCTTTAGATACTTTTGAGGAAGTGTCAGGATTAAAATTAAATCATAATAAAACTAAACACTATGTTGACTTTAAAAACATATACACTTGATAACATAATCTCGTATTATTTCCTTTCTTAAATCAATTATTGTTAAATTATAAAATACTTCTATTCTCAAATCACATAAAAAATCTATTAATAACAATACTCCCAATAGAATTTACTAGTGGATGTTTGATCTCCTTTGATGAAAAAAAAGTGACTGAGTTTAAAAACAACAACATGCTGTACTGGAACCAGTTTGTTTGGTAAAGAAATTCCCTTCAGCAGATTTCTTATTAGCCAAATTTAGTATACAAAACTGTAATTGGTTAGACAGTCAGACATATAAAGAATGTATCTACAGCAAAACTATATTAACTTTAGAGTGATGCAAATGCTATACTTAAAATTTTAGAGTTGACATCCATCATTATTAATGGTTCCACAGTGAATACCTCATTTATCTCAAAATATACACAATTGTTAGAAATGACTTTAGACCTATAGATACTTACTTCTGGAATTACTCAATCAAAATTAATAAAGAAGAATTTACTTTTAATAATAAAATTCTTTGTTTAAAATAACCAGGAAAAACAACGTCTTCTCCTTATTGGATAATTTACACTTGGAAATGTTTACATAGATGTTTTTAACTCCACATAAAGTTGCTTTAATTTATAAAAAGGATGATATTAAGTGTTGGATATGTGATTTAACAGCAGAAGCTGACTGGTTTCCCATGATCATTAATTGCAAAATGGTTAGATTGGTTTCACATGATCATTAACTGCAAGATGGTTAAATCTTTTTGGGTTGAATTTAGGTATTTTTGTAAAGCGTGGAATAACTGTTATAACTGATTCTCTCACATTGTTCAATGTACCAATTCCCCAAGTTATTCCTGTCCATCAAATGTCTATTTTGTGGGCAATCTTAGTTATAATAAGGAAGGTTATAATGCTGTCTTTGCTTTGGCTCATTAGCAGCAGTACAAAAAGAATGCCTGCTCACACCCTTGTTCTCCCCCTTTCCTGTTTATTACTTTAAGACAATCCCAAAGTTAATAAATATTACCTGTGGCAGGCACCATTTTTAAAACTACAATCCACTCTGCTACAGGCCCCGTGAGGAGCTCAGTGTCACTCCAGTAAGTGTTTTACAACTGTAAATGCCTATTTATGTTGAATTGTGTTAGACATTTTACAACTGTATATGCTTATATTAAATTGTGTTGGACATCTAATATGATTTATGCTTTATTATTGGAAGTTACTATGGCATGCTAGCATTTTGTGTGCACCAAATTGTTTTTAGTATAATAGTATGTTCTATTTGCATAGCTGCACCTTGTTCACTAATGTTATTCATGTAAATGTGTTGTGTGTAGACAGCTCATACTGGTGTCTAATTTTTAGAGACCCACGACAGAGTGCTGCTCGCTATATTTTTATTTGTGACTGCATAACTGTCTGAGGTTTCTTCTAACAGATGTTTTTCAATTGGCTCAGTATCTGCATACACTAGTAGTTGGTTCAAGACATATTTTCCTGCATGCGGTAGCTATTTGGCTCAGTTTGTTTACTGCACTCTTTATAATATATCTTTACCATCTCAAAACTGCTTACTCCTCTCTGTACACCTCTTTTCTAGACCTAACACCACTCTTAAGTATTCAACTGCAGTACCACCTTTAGCATTCTTATAAGAAAAGCGCAATCCGAGTCTGAACTGTCTGCAAACAGCTAAAGTTAACTTTGAGTATGGGTCTACCTGTTTGAGCCAATATTCATTTTCCCCTGGAGAGCACTCTGCTTTGGCTTGTAAGCAGCCACCCCCCACACACACACATATATATATATATATATGGGTTCCTATGAGTTCATCGAAATGTCATAACATCGACGCTCACTTCTTCGACACGAAAACATCGACTCTTCATATCATCGAAATGTCAGGTAAGCGATCCTCCCCCTCGCAGGACCCATGGTAGCACTTGTGTCTGTATTGCGACGTAAATCAGAATGCTGTCAAGGGAAATTGTAGGTAGTGACGTGAACCATATGCGTTGTAGCAGAAAAACAAGTGCTACCATGGGTCCTGCGAGGGGGAGGATCGCTTACCTGACATTTCGATGATATGAAGAGTCGATGTTTTCATGTCGAAGAAGTGAGCGTCGATGTTATGACATTTCGATGAACTCATAGGAACCCATATATATATATATATATATATATATATATATATACACTCATCTTCCACTTTCTCTCTTATTCCCTTCTGTTAGCAAATAGTATCCATAACTGTGTGTTTGTTAATTTAAACTGAGACCTCAGTAGCCTACTGATACAAGATTATCCTGTTTTTTCACCTGAGAAATGGTTAAGAAATGATTTACAGTTTCAGAGCAGTCCTTGGTCAATTCTGATTGTTTCTTAAATACGAACTTGCCTTTGCTTTGGCTCATTAGCAGCAGTACAAAAGAACTGCCTGCTCACGTCCTTGTCCTCCCCCTCCCCCTTCCCTGTTTATTACCTTAAGACAATCCAAAGTTAATAAATATTACCTGTGGCAGGCACTATTTTTAAAACAACCACCCTTGTCACTATCATATGTTCATTTATCAGTTAACTCTGTTACCTGATTGTTTCCAGCCCCCTCATAAGAGCAACTAACAGGGTCTCTACCCGCTTCGCTCTCCACCCTGCCCCCTATTCCCTCACACCCCCAGTGGTCCCACCTTTATTACACTCACAAACCCCTCCCATCTTTCCAGTAGCCAACCACGGCACTAACCCAACACTACCTCCTCCATCTTCCCACTACTATCACACCTCAACTAACATGTACAAGCATACCTTACCTATACTCACTGCATGCACTCTCCTTGCATATCTTACATCCAACCAAAGCTCCATCATTCCCCCACTCCCCCACTCAACCACTCCCACTGTACTACTACTCACACCACCACTCATGTCTCACCCTCACTCAGCTCCCCTCCCACCAACTCAAGAACCATCACTATGCACCCCCCACATATTCTACCAACTATATTACTCAAACAGAAAGCATCCCTACAACTTAACATAGTAACCTTCCCACCATACTTATTACCCACAGAGCACAATCATAAAATTTCCCTTATAAACAAACACATTCAAAAACTGAGAAAACCAATAACTTCATGCATATCAAAACTAGCCCTAAGTGAAGGCATCCACCCTAACCCTGGCCCTACTATCTCCAACCCCAATCCTCATAATCAGACTAGACATCACAACTTATCCCATATTACAGCTAATTGAAAGCCAAGTGACTTCCTTTTACTAAGCCTAAATATTAGAAGTATATCCAACAAAGTCCATGAACTCCATGCCACCATAGACTTGTACTCCCCAGATATAGTCATCCTGACAGAAACCTGGCTAAAACCTCACATTACCAGTGAGCAAATACTCCCTACCGGTTAGGGCATACTAAGAGTTGAGTGGCTAAACAAGAAAGGAGGCGGTGTAGCTATAATACTTAAACAGCATCTAAACATCCAGATCTTAAAATCATCAGCTCCATAAATAGGCAATGAAGAAATAATATATACCAACCTCAAAATAAACTAAAACAAAACCATCAACATAACTGGATGCTACTTCCCACCTGGCCAAAACATCCCTCCACTAGAATACCTCCTCAGCTAGTCTACCCACCATCTCCCCCAAGAAACTATAATTTTAGGTGATTTCAATACTGACTGGCAATCTTGTTCTGGCAACCATCCAACCCATCATGTAAACCTTCATGGCTTCACCCAACTAGTCCAGTCGCCAACCAGGATAAATAAAAACTCCAGCAAGCACACTACCCTGGACTGGATACTAGCCAGTAAGAGCCTCCAGTCATATATAACAGGCTGCTTATCAGAAAGCCTCAGTGAACACTCCCAACATTCCTACTCAAAAATACCTATACCAAGTTAAACCTGTCATCTACCGTCAAATACGTAAAAAACGAAACTTGAACCCACTCACATTCATCTCATCCCTCAAAGAATGTAACTGGCATCCTCTAAAGTACCTCAGTCTTGATGACGCAGTTGAATTTTTTACTACTACCTTCCTGAGCATCCTTAATTACCATGCCCCCATACGACTTTCAAGAACCAAAGCACAACCCTCCCCATGGTTACAGAAAATCACTAAGTCAGAAATGAAAAACAGAGATGAAGCCTGGGAGCACTGGCGCAAAACCAAAACCCCCTCAACTAGACAGAAATTCCTAGAACTACGCAATAGCGTCAAAAAGCTAATAAAACAGAACAAATTCCAATACTACCAGTCTGCCCTAGACTCCTCACAACACAGCCCCAAATAATTCTGGTCCTCCATAAACTCCATCCTCCACCCAGGTAATGTCAGTACCCCTCCTCCTAACATCCCTCACTCCTCAGAAAATATTGCTACCTCATTCAGCACACACTTCACACAAACCATACTATCACTAGCTAAACAACACAACCCCCCTCCCCTCCAACCCACACCTTCAACTAGTAATCTCCCCACTGCCTTCTCTTTTACTCCTGTACCTACCTCCAACATAAAAAAACTCCTAACTAAACTTAAGCCCACCAAATTAGCAGCAGACAACCTCCCAAGTGAATACCTACAAATCGCAGCTGATGCTCAGGCCTACCCAGTATCCATCTTGATTAACTGATCTCTGTCAGAAAGTTACATTCCCACACTGTGGAAAGTATCACATATAATTTCCCTTCACAAAGGCAGACCCTCCACAGAAATAACCAATTAACGCCCCATAGCTATTCTCTCTCCACTCTCCAAAATACTAGAGAGATGCATACACTCTCAGGTCTAAGACTACCTCCTTACTAACAGCCTCCTTTCCAATACTCAGCATAGTTTCTGACCAAACCATAGCACCACCACTGCCTTACTCTCCTTTACTAACACTATCCTTCAGCATAAAAACAATGGCTATCTCTCCTCTGCTACTTTCCTAGACCTATCTAAAGCATTTGACATGGTCCCACACAAACAACTCATCGCTGTCCTCAATAACCTAACCTTCTCTCAATCAGTCACCAACTGGTTTCAGAGTTACCTGTTTGACCGCCAACAATCCGTTGTATGGCAGAATGACATATCTCCCCAACTACCTGTCTCCATAGGGGTTCCCCAAGGATCCATCCTTGGGACCCCTACTCTTCTCTGTTTTCACCAATAATCTTGCCTCTGCCACCAAACATGGCATACTCATACAATACGCAGATGACTCAGTCATCATCTGCTCAGCCCAGTCCCTACCCAAACTGCAAAAAGTCACACAGGAAGCCTTTTCCTCTGTTGAAACTTGGTTATCGGATGCCCAGTTAATACTCAACCCAAACAAAACTAAACTACTCATCTTCCAACCCACCAAACATACTCAAAACAACTCTCACTTTAACATCACAGCAAAAGGCACCACTATATACCCAATTGAACACACCAAATTGCTAGGAGTGGAAATAGACAATAAACTAAACTTTGACATTCACATATCCATGACCATAAAAAAAAGTCCACAAAAACTAGGAGCGCTATACAACAATAAGCAACTTCTTACCAAAGCAGCAAAGATTTCAATAGCAAATTCCCACCTTATCTCCACCCTACTTTATGCCTCTCCAATATATACCAACCTAAGGCAATGTGATCTAAACAAGCTAGAGACCTGCTACAACAAAATTGCCAAATTCGCCACAGGGGCATCCTACCGTAGTCACCACTGTCTCTCACTTGCTGAACTGGGCTAGCTTGAACTCCCTCACTTCCTTCAATGTCCCATCCCTCCAGAATCTACTCCAACCCTATCGAACCACCAGACCACTAAGATCCAGCAACAAAAATCACTTGCAGATCACTAAAGCCAATAACTCTGCTGGTGAAGCACTATTCTCTTGCACCATAGCCAAATTATGGAACTCCCTCCCACCCACAATTACCTCCATACCATCATGCACCCACTTCAAAACTTTACTAAAAGCGCACCTAAAAACATGCTGGCTATGCCCTTGCAACTCCCACTCTAATATCACCCACCCCATCCAACCACTACCTTTCTTTCCACTCCACTAACTACCTTGATTATAGCAAGCTCAGATGCTCATAAGCCTAGTACTTATTATACAGCAGGAACTTCTTATTGTAACATTTGTTAATGTCCGTTATGTACTTCACAGATAAAGATTCTAGTTATCTACTGATGTACTATGTTCATCTGTAAATATATTGTAAATAATTGCTATGTTAAATTGTTAATCGCTATGTAATCCATTGTAACTGCTGTCTGTTTATTTTAACTGTGGAGCTTTTCTCCCCGGGCCTCTGCTGAAAATGGACCTACATCCAGTCGGTCACAACCAGTCAACAAATGTAAATAAATAAATGCTACACTGGAAAACTAAGGATACTATCTCTTTTCATAGTAATTTAATTCAGTTAGCTAAATCTGTTTGTAACAAAGAAATATGTATGATAAAAATGAGGACAAATAACAGAACCCATCAGTCAATTGCATGACAAAAATTACATAATTTACTGGACAAATATTGTCAGGCACTCCGCAGTGGTACAGCAGTAGCGTTGTTACCTCACAGCAAGAGGTTCTCCTGTTCGATTCTTGGCTGGCGTGCCTTCTGTGTGGAGTCTGCATGTCCTCCCCGTGGTCAAGTGACCTCCAAAAGACATGCGTGAATGGGCGTACCTTCGTTGAAAGTTGGGCATCGGGCTGGCAATTTGGCACCATAAAAATCGACTGCCAATCATTAGCGGACCAGAGTTCCGCTGTGGCGACCCCTAACCAGGAAAAGTCGAAAACACAAACAATTGTATTTATTGTTACGGACATTGTATATATTTTATTTTGTTGCTTAAGTAAATTGTTTGGTTTCATTTATGCAAAATCAAATACATTTTTTTCTGAAAAAAAGGTATATGAAATTTGGGAAATATAAATTGAAAGGTGAATATTTAAAACAGCACACAGTGATTGAAATTGTAGATTAATTTATGGACTTGTGTATATGGGTAGATCCAGCTTTGAATTTTTTCTAATTTTATCACCAATTGGTTAACAAAACAGTTATAGAACTATAAGCTGTGTAAAAAGATTTATAAAGACTAGGAAATCAGAAATTATGGCATCATTGTTTGTTAGTTACATTACACCCAAACTTCAGTTTGGAATATCAATATGGAAACCTTTAAAGAAAACAAGCATGAGTAAACTGGAAAGAGTATAGCAGAAACATACCGAGGGCATCTTATGCAATCTGAGCTTGTACAGTGTTTCTTATAGATATTTAAGAGGAGATCTTATTCAGATTTATAAGGAATTTAGAGACAACTACTGAGAATGCTTGGGGTTATCAAAAAGTAGTAGGGAATCATCAGACAACCTATGTAGAAGATTCAATAGGAATAAGAAGCATACTAACTGGTTCTCTGAGAGAGCAGCTGATCCATAATTTAGGCTACTAAACTACATTAAAGCAAGTACTAGTTTACATCTTTTAAGAACCCCCTGGACACTCACCTATTATGGGAACAAGTGTTTTGGTATATTGGCAGGCTAGAAGGGTGCTAATGCTTGTGCTTGAAGTATATGTATGTATGTATTAGCAACCCTGCATGGGAATGGTGAATGGAAAAGAAACACCATAGTTTATTTTATTCTAAATGCAATCTTCCTAATGTTAAGAAGGCTTTCATTTGGTGACATTTACTGATATAAAACACAACAAAGCATACTTCGGTGAAATGACCAACACCTGTCTTGTATTTCAGCATTTTCCATCTCATGATACTTTCCCAAACTTAAAACTGCATAATAGTAAGGGTAAATGGTGTTAAAATTCTGAAATTCTATGATTTGGGCAGAATGTTGTCAGATTTGCACTTTGTTCAAATGTCAGTGGCAGTGCAATGGTGCAAAAAACTGCGGGTTCTATTCCTACATCAGGTGGATGGATTACTGACACTA
Source organism: Protopterus annectens (assembly GCF_019279795.1). NCBI lineage: Eukaryota > Metazoa > Chordata > Ceratodontiformes > Protopteridae > Protopterus > Protopterus annectens. The sequence continues at coordinate 516,888,533 of NC_056737.1, forward strand.
CAGCTGTTGGGGGTTGGCATAAAATGTGTTTCTGGTGTGGGGTTTGATTCTCAAATGGGATAATTGGATAGCATTAAAATGGCCCACAAGGGTAGCTAGCCTAGTACTAAACTATGAATCTATGCAGTATAAAGGAGGGTTCTGCATTCCTACCATTTCCTTCTTCAGATGAGATGTTAAACTGTGACCCCCCTCTGCCTGAGTTAGTGGTAGCTCATGTGGGTATAAAAAACCACATGGCAACTATCAAAACGAGTAGGGGTCTTATAATAAATAACATATCTATTATATTTACGTATTATACATCATTTATAGTTTGCATCCTTTTGCATTTAGTTTCCATAATTCACCTAAATTTGTACATACATTACATTTTCTTTACTTTCATTGTCTTCCCCATTTTTCCACAACAGGAATCATATTTTTTTTTCAATATTTCTGACAATATCCATTTCCCATTAAATGGTCTCATTTAATCTTTCATTCCATAAAGTCCATATTATATAAAACATCTTTTTATCTATTATCTTTACATCTTGTCCTTTCTAACATAATAATGATATTCTAACAAATCTGTTTATATCCTTCATTTTCTTGATAAATTTTGCAATATTATTTTCCCATATTTTTCCCATAATATTTTCAACCTTTTACAACTTAAAAACATGTTCTGTGGTTTCAACTTCACCACAATAGACACATATTCTTTCTTCTATTTTTTATATGGCATACTCACTTTTATTGGTAACTTCTTTATTAATAATCTCCATACAAACTCTCTACATTTTAGATGTTTTTACATCACTCTAATCTTGTTTTTATGGCTTTTATTTTTTCTTGCTCCAACTCTTCCCATAATATGTACAGTAATACGTATTCATTATATTTTCTATAACAAAATGTTTTCTTGATACTCTCTTACTTCCCTATTCACACATTCTTTCCCTATTTTAAATTTACTCATCATATACCATATATTCTTATACCTTTCTTTTATTTGTTTGTGTCTTTCGGCTTTTCCCAGTTTGGGGTCGCCACAGCAGAACTCCGGTCCGCTAATGATTGGCAGTAGATTTTTATGTACTGGCTTGCCGGGCCTAATGCACAATCTTCAACGAAGGAACACCCATTCACGCATGTCGCTACACAGAAGACGCTCTGAGAATCGAACAGGCAACGTCTGTGAGGCAACAACACTACCGCAGCACCATCACCGCAGCTAATTATACCTTTCTTTTATTATTATACTTAAATATTTTTCTTCTTCTTTTAACCATGTCAGCACTTTAAAGAAATTCAGTGACGTTGCATAAACCACCAGGTTAATCAAACCTAATCCTCCTTCCTTTTCTATAACATATAACACCCCTCTTTTCACTGGGTTGAACTTGGACTCCATATAAATGGAAACATAACAGATATTACATTATTTTCAAACTTTGCAGGAACCATAACCACACTTGCTAGATATGTGATTTTTCCCAATTAAACAGAATTGAATATACTTTTTTTCTATATGACAGCTTATATGTCATACTAAAACATATATTCCTTATTTTTTGTATTACATTATCACACTATTGCATTCTAACTAGCTCAGTGCCAATTTTTAAACCTAATATTTCTATTTCATCTCTATTAGACTGAATTTTATATATTATTCCTAGACTTTTCCTTTTGTTCCTATCTATACTCAAACCAATAACCCTCAAGTATTAAGTTGCTTAATAGCTACCTTTGCCACTAATTTGCCAGAAAAACACAATTTTATGAAAAATGGACCAAAGATATGAGACAAAAATCTGGACATTCTGTGAAAACCTGTACAGTTGAGAGGTATGTTTGGCATTCATCAGACCTATCATTGAGTACAATGCCCCCCTTTGGTATGTACCTAACCAGGCATAGCCAACAAACGTAATGTCCACAGAGGTTCCTCACTAAAAGAATACAGATCATAAGTAAAATGTCCTATGCAGACCACCTCAAGACCCTATCCCTGTATTCTGTTTCCTACAGGCTTACAGGCTTCTGAAGGGAGATCTATCCCTGGCAAACAGGATATTGTCGGACCCTATTCTGATGGACCTCCTGCATATCCACAAAACAAACAGCACCAGAATTACCCATTCTAAAGACTTAAACCTTGCCTGTGATATAAATAGGACTTGCTGAAGAGATATGTATCCCAGAGACTACCCCATCTGTGGAACAGGCTCTCCATCCATGTGAGGCAGAGTTCCTCCCTGACCCAATTCAAGTGCAACTTAGACAATTGGATGGGAAGCCAGAAATTCATTCCTGGTTTGGCACCTATGTCTCTAATGAACACAGGTAACCTGTAAATGGTTCATCTCCCAGTTCCATGCTTGCACTTGTCAAGGGTATCAGAACTTGTCAGAGATTTGGGATGCATGGCTAAGCTTAAAAAGGCCGTTGTGGTCGTTAGCCTAGTAAACACCTATGAACTTCCATCCATTCTTTATTTTTTGTCATCAAGACTATATCATACACATAAGAGAACATAACTGATACTTTTAATTCCTTCTGCAGTTCTATATTCTGCTATTCTTAATGAAATATTTATCTTACTAACAATTGTATTCATAACCAATGCAAACAAAATACTACTTGCTGGACAGCCTTGTCTTATACCACTTACTATATCTATTTCTTGACTTAGCCAACCATTCACCACTACCTTCACATTATTATTTTCATACACTGAAGCAAATACTTTTATTTTCTCACTTATAATATAATCTTTCTTTAAGTCTCACAAACTTTTATAATGTATCCTGTCAAATGCTTTGCCTAAATTACCTGCTATAATTTTAACTTCAGTTTTCCTATTCATTATATCATCTACAATTTCTCGCATTAACATTAATAATTCTTGACTTCCTTTTCCCCAAATATTGGTGCTTCTAATATTTACTATATTTTCTTGTCTTTTCTCTATGATTTTCTTAAAAAATCTTATGCCTTGGATCAACTTATCCACACCTCCACTACGGGCAGCAATATCCTAGACCTGGTCATTACCAACATGGGCAACCGGTGTTCCAAACCAGAAGTCAATTCCTCGTTGGACAGATCCGACCACAAGCTAATCACCCTAAACATCCACATCCCGCCCTCTGCCCCCATTAGGGAAACCACCGTAAAAAATTTCTCCAAAGCCAACTTCATGCTTAAGATAGAAGTGGCAAACTTCACAACACCCACGCAGACAGACAATAGAGGTACGACTGTTTAATCCTACACAAATGTACTTTATAAGCACTTAGACGAGTGCATGGATCATGCTATCCCTAACAGAATGAAGAAGTTATCCTCCAAAAAAGGAAGACAGTCTGGTGGTCCCCTGCCATAAACAAACTCTACAACAGAAGAAAGAAAGTGTTGCAAAAAAGAGTAAAATCTCATGATTGGAGGAACTCCCTGGTCAGCCTCAGTAAAAAGCTGAGATACCTCATAAAATCCTCCAAAGCTAGTTACGAAACCAAACTCGCCACTGATTCCAAAGACAACCACAAAGCATTCTATAGCTATGTCAAGAATCTCAGTGGCAACACTCAGATCTGCTCTGAGTTACAGCACAATGGCATTAAATATACAGAACCAATTGATGATGCCAACATCCTGGCAGATAGGTTCAGTGTTAACTTTACCCCGCTCGCACCCCCTAAAAAGCCCATTTCTATACCGGAAGAATGCAAAGTTCCTGTAATCATGGCTGCATAGGCAAAAATCACACTCTCCAAAGCCAAGAACACAGCATCCATGGGACCTGACAACATTCCAGGCTGTGTTCTACATGAACTACAGAAAGAACCGGCACCCCACCTAAGTACCATGTTTAATCATAGCCTCACCTCAGGCTTTGTGCCCACTGAATGGCACACAGTGACGGTTATCCCACTCCACAAAGGGACAGTCACCACAGAACCTGGGAACTACCGCCCCATTAGCCTGACGAGCCTTGTCTGCAAGACCATAAAACGTATCATCATGGAACTTATAAACAAAGATATTGGTGATCTCCAAACTCTGGACCCCACCCAGTTCGGGTTTGTAAAAGGCAGATCATGTCTCCTAAATCTGATAGACTTCTTTGAAGCAGTCACCAAAGCCGTAGACAAGGGTAAGGTGGTTCACACAGCCTATCTAGATCTTGCCAAGGCTTTCAACACCATCCCCCACTCTGGAATTATAGATAAACTCACTAAACTAAGTATAAATCCCTATGTCACAAAATGGGTTGCCAAATGGCTCACTGACAGAACCCAGACCATGAAAGTAGCAGACTCTAAATTCGACTTCAGACCAGTGACAAGTGGAGTAGCACAGGGTTCAGTCCTGGGTCCTCTCCTGTTTGGTATCTACTTCTCTGAAGTACAGGCTAACACAGAAGGAATTTGGCTAATGAAGTCCACAGATTACTGCAAACTAGCAACCATAATCAAAATGCCTAAAGCTGTGGATATCCTACAAAAGGGCCTCACTGAGACAGATGCCTGGTATCAAAGCAATGGCCTCAAGCTCAGTGCCAAAAAGTGCATTGTCATCCCCTTTGGTAAAAACTCTGTACCCATGAACTACCACATAGGCGGTAGTCTACTTAACACTGAAAGCATGATGAGAGACCTTCTGACACAGGTGGACAATAGTCTCTCCTTTGGTAATCACATCACCAAAGTAATCAGGAAATTCTTCTACGTGGCACACACCATCACAAAAATTTCTCATCCAGGAAAAAAGAGGTAATTGTTCTCCTCGACTCGTCACTCATTAGACCCATTATAGAGTACAATGCCCCTTTTGGTATGTACATCACAAGACATCAACAACAACTGGAAAGGCCGCAGAAATACCTCACAAAGAGGATTACTACACAGACTGTCTCAAAAAACTCCAGCTTTACTCCGTTGCATATCACCTACTCAGAGGCGATCTCTGCCTAACATACAGAGCTATGTCAAACCCAGAGCTGTTGGACATGCTCCACTTAAAGAAATCCCAATCCCTCCAAGCTACACGCTCTACAGACCTAGACCTCATCACTACAACAAACAGACCATGCTGGAGGGATAGATTTCTGTCCCAGAGACTTTCCATACTCTGGGACAAACTACCTATGTCAAACAAAGCTCCTCATTAGCACTCTTTAAGAAAAATCTTGATGACTGGATGGGAAATACGAAATTCACCCCGGGGATCACTTCTGTGGCTCTGCTCGGCAGGGGCACAGGAAAATAATTTTCTTTGGTGGCAAAAGCCAGGGTACCTTTTTGGCTAGGCTTATATAGGCCCTAGGGCCAATAGCTTAGAACCCACTTATGAAACTATGAATCTGTGTTGTAGAAAGCTGTCTCCAATTCCTTATATCTGCCCTTTTTCTTCCATATAAATTTCAAAGCACCAACACAGATTTCTTTTCTCCAACACCTTGTTCTAACCATTTATTTAATACTTACACAAAACATTTCTTCTGCCAATCTAACATGTCTTTAGACATGCAATATTCAATCCCATCCAATCCTGTGGCTAATTCCTTATTTACTGTTCTTAACACATTATTCACGTATTCCACTATTTCTTTTTCTAACCCTTCATTATCCTTTTTTTAATTTTTTTTACCTTTTCACTTTTTCTTAGCTTTAAATGTTTTTTCTATATATTATTTTGCTACATTCATTAGTTCTTGTTGAGTTTTAATATTTTCCTCTCATTCTTTTATTTTCTTCTCCTATTTCATTCAAATAAGGTGCCACCTCTTCCCCTTTCCATTGTAAAAATACCTTTGCTTAACAACATCATTTTAACCTTCTCTTGATTCATCACATATATATTTTCTCTCTCAAAGAATTCCTTATTTCTTACTAAATCTCTAAACACATCATTTACTTCCTTATATTTTTCTTCTCTTTTCTTTTTAAACTTTGTCATTCCAAAAAACATTTCTTATATTTTTCCTTTAAAAGTTATCAAGCAAAACATCCAGTTTTTGTAAAATCTTCTCATACCTACATGATCTTCCCACAAATAGTTAACCCTTTCTCTATTTTCCTTATCTAAATATTTTTCCTTGAATATTTTAATATCTTTACCTATTTTTATATGTCCCTCTCTCTTCTGAATATCTGTCCAAATTGCCAAATGATCTGAAAATCCTACAACTTTTATACCCTAATCTATCTCTGTTCTTAAATTATTACTTCTGTAAATCTACTGTTTATTGTCCCATGTATATACATTTCCACTTTTCATTATTTATATTATTATTTTAATATCAGCTCCTTTTCTCCTTCTTATTAGGTCATAACTAAAATCCCCCAGTAATATTCACACTTATATAATCTAGGATTTATTTAAAGATCTCCTCTTTCTTTTTTGCAACATATTCACAAACTGGAATAATTCTATAAACCTTTTTCTATCTCACATATACACGTGTTACCCTACTTAATATTACTAAAGAATAATCAAAGATTCTTATTGAACTTTTACATAGTATTCCTATGTTTGAACATGCTTCTTTCCCTATATTCCATCCAAATAATCTCCCCCCATAATTTTTTCTACTTGTAGTCTCTCCCTTTCTGCTAAAACGCTTTATCTTCAAGTATAATAATATCCATATCAAGAGTTATTCACCATTCCAACACACAATCTTTTTTTAATATTCTTTATGATGTTAACTTTTTTTGCTAATATTATCAACCTTTTCTTTTTTTACCTATTTTTCCTTTGCTACCTTTTATCTTTTTATTTCGTTGACTACACAGCCCCTTGAATTTTTCCTTACCATCTTCTACCCCTTTTCGCAATATAATTTTTCTTTCCCTTAAGTACTTTCCAATTCTTTCATTTTCATCTTGTTTCTACCATTTCTTCATGCTCTTTTTCTTCTCCTTTTATGTTTTCTCTTACACTTTTTCCTGTCATTATCTGCTCTACATGTTCTTTTTCTCGACGATCTTCAATCCCTTCATCTTCGCCTATCTATTGTTCATGCTCATGGTTTTCACCCACTTTCTCCTTATCTTCTGCGTTTTTCTTACAATCCATCCATAAATGCCCCGTTTTTCACATTTCAAACATTTCACATCTTTTTGCCTCATGCCCCACTTTACCACAGATATAACACTTTCTTTAGTCACAATTGTTAATTAAGTGATTACACTTGTCACAGAAAAAACATTTTTTCTGTTGCCCCAATATTTCACAGTGCCTTTCTTTCCCTCTACATTTATCTGAATATGTACTACTTTTTTCATTGTCCGTTTTTAATACACCACATTACCAACCACCAGTACATAAACCTCTAGTAACATAAATTTTTACAATGCCCATAACATCTTGAAATACAGTCTTTAAATAGTCTTTTAATACTTATTTTTCTACTTCAGTGCAAAGCTGAACATAGATTTTCTTGTCTATTAAATTCTTGTACAACATAGGAGCTCCATGGATTACAGTTTTGTTTTAATTCATATAGTTCCAAGAATGTTTCCATATACTGTCCTGATTCAAAAATAATGTTACAAAAAAGTGTCTTTATTAATATGAATAATTGATCTTACCATTTTACGTGAAATACCCAACGGTGCTATATTATCACAAATGTCATACCTATCTAGTTCTCTCTCTTCCTTACCACATATTATTGCTAAATATTTAAATCTCCTGGATTCCACTTTCTTTTCTTCTCTTCTTTCTCCCTTTTTCACTGTCTCTGCTTAAGACTTATTCTTCTCACTTCCTCCATTTCTTCTTGTATTCTCTCTAAAATGCCTCCCCACGAAATGGCTTTTTTCACTTTCTGTCCCACTTTTCTAATTAGATCATATAAATAAATGGAACTACTTCATTTCACTGAAAGTTCACTTCACTGAAAACTAATTTGACAAACTCATTTCACTGAAAGTTATATATATATGGCCTTTTTCCCACTGTAGTGCGATCCTGTAGTATATAAAGTAAGGGGGGGGGGAGTGGGGGGGCAGTAAACTGGTAATAAATAAAACTCCAACCAAAAAAACACATTTGCCACAAGGGAAATGGAAAATAATGAACAAAGCAGCAACTTAATGGTGGAGTGATCAAATCCATTTCCCTTGTGGCAACTGTGGTTTTCTGGTTGGTATCTTCATTACAACCTTGCATGCCTTTTCTCTATCCACTTCACTCATTTGTGAAGGCTTGGCTGCCTTCACACTATCATAACCTCTGCTTGATATTTCACTCTATTTTTGTCATCCTCTTTACTCATGCTGAATAACTCCTCTGTACCATTACTCTTAGCATATTCCTTCCTACTTCTCAGAGCCACCACTGCACCTGGACTGGAAGCATGAAGTGCCACAACAAACAGCATCCCTGCTCATAATGATTAGAGTAAGTTCTTGTATGATTTGGCCAAATTTCTCCTGGTAGTATAGTATAAATACCAGATCAGGTCTCCCCTGAAAAGAGGCTACTAGGCTAATGGTGCTAACCTGTTCATAAAGGCTATAATAAAAAATAAAAACATAAAATGTAGTGCAATTCACTTTCAGTGGAAATGCTTGAGAGACTGAAAACAAGCACAGGAACTAACTAGAAGACTAAGGAGTACTGAAAATCCAACAGGAAGAAAAGCAAATGTAACAAAATGACTCCTGTGGTGCCAAAACTGAGGGCTAAAAACAAATAAATATCCAAACTTCTTTTATTAAGCCACAAAAGTTAAACACTTTCATTCCATTTAACACTTGCTGGAATTTCTTCAGAACTGACATCAAAGTATTGAAAAACATTTACATACAATTATAAAAATCACATGACCCTACACAATCAATCAATCAATTAAAAGTTAGTAAAACTACATTTAACAAAACTCAATTAGCTGTTTCAACTTTAAAATCAAAGAAATAGAAACAGAATTATTTAGCCTGGGAAAACAAGTGGCATCCAACCTAATTTGCCATTTTAACTCACTCTTAGCAAGATGTTCATCAACCACATATCCTCGGGGGTTGTACATTATCTGATCTAAAACAATACAATGAAAAACATGCTCTATACTCTGTTCTGTATGTCAAAACAGAGCATTTATTTATGGTTCCTCATATCCAAAACATGTTCTTACATCCTATTCCTTAGCTTCCTGCTTGTCATACCTACATAAAAAACTGGGCATGAGTTGCAAGAAGCCAAATAGGCAACCTGGCTTGAGTCACAGGAAAATGACCAGTGAGCTTAAACTGTAAGCCTCTTACTGAAAAACTTGTCACCTGTTTTAATATAACTACATAGGCAGCAATGACCACACTTGAACATGCCCATCTTTTTGGAACTAATATTTCTCATGAAACCCTGTTCGAATAAATTCTTAAAAGATTTATCTCTTCAATAAATAATTGGCTTGTCACCCAATTTGTCCATCAAAGTAACATCAAAATTAAAAATACATCAGTTCTGGTAAAGACAATCACCTATAATGGTACTCTCCACATTAAAACCCATAATAAATAATTTGGAATTTTTGTACAAATCATTATTCCTATTGGATGTCACCTCGTGTATAATAAATATTTGTACAATTATTTGCTATTACCAGCTTAAAAACACCATTAAATCTTTTAACAATCACTTAATTTTTTTATCTCATGTAACATGGCCTGAGGATATTCTCTTTTACTAAACATAACTATTACCACTTCACATTTAGTTTTAAAAGAATTGTCATCTGATACAATCTGCACCAAACAAACCAAATGTCCTTTAATGACAGCCTTTTTCCTGGTGGAGTGGATGTCAACTGTGAAAATGTAAATAATTATTAGAAAAAGTGCTCTTCCGATAAATGGTAGAGGTAAAACAAGCCTTGTTTATGTTCTTGAAGAACTCTATACCTAAATAAGAAATGTGATCATAATCAACTTTACACATACATTTCAAAAGGTCAGTTGTACTGTTACTGTAATGAAAAAAATCTTGAAGTTTAGCAACAGAATCAACCCATAATATAAAGATATCATCCAGATAATGTGTTTACACCAACCAGGAACTATTATACACACCGCTGAACACAAATTGGGACTATCATCATCAATGGTGACAAATATTGCATTATTAGACAAACCAACATCATTAATCTGGCTCAAAAAGTGCCAGTAGTCTTTGCTGACACAAGGTAACTTGGCTACAGACCCCTTTAATATAAAATACAAATACCTGGCTATAAAAAAAGTTTTACTATGAGCACCAACCATTGGCCTAAAGGAAGGACTATACAAGTTCTTTTGGACTTTCGGGATTCCAAAAATTCCAGCAATAACTGACTTTGAATTGGACATGTATTTAAACTCTTTCAAGGATATTTGACCCTGCAAATGCATATCCATAAGCTCATTATCTATCCTTTGAAATGCTGTACATATCTGACTTCAAGAAACCTCCCTACAGGATTCATCAGCCAATAAAACCCTCATTTTTACCATTGTAATTTGATACATCCATTAAAACAAGCCCACTGCCTTTGTCGGGTTTCATAACCCACACATTTTTATCACCACAAATATCACTAAAAGCGGACCATTCCTGGTTAGATAAATCGTAGTACCTATTTTTGTTGTGCAGACTGAATGATTGCCTTATCTCATGATCACATATTTTTTCAAACATTAATAAATTATTACTCATCGGAGGGTTAAAACATCTAGCATGTGAACAGCCTGATCCGTTAAACCCATTAAAATTGCCAGAAAACCATAATGCCAAATTTAATTTATGGGTGTATAATTTTAAGTCAGTTAAAGTACTTACTAAATTAGCCCTCCTTGCAGGCACAAAAGAAAATCATTTAGGGAGAACATCTGCATGTAAAGTGGTGAAATTTTTACACGAGTAATTAAATACCTTAAACCGTGACTTTGATGTCATTTCTGAGAAATTCCAGCAAGTGTTAAATGGAAAGAAAGTGCTTAATATTTGTGGCTTAATTAAAAAAAAGTTTGGATTATTTATTTGTGTTCAGCCCTCAGTTTAGTTTGGCTCCGCAGGAGTTGTTTTGTTTCACAGAATAAGGAGTAACTTGGACTTAAACCAGTGTTAGGGATAGAGATGATGAGGAAAAAGGCCAGCAACACTGACACTAGTGAATAAATGTGAGACTGTAAAGCATGAACCATACATGTGAAATGTGGCTTTGTAAGGAAAAAGTGGTTGAGAAAGACTGGAATATTTTTATCTGGTTAAACTTATGAGTGGACTGTAAAGCATCTGTCCCACTTTATGTCATTAATATTTAGAAAGGGAAAATAAGTAACTGTTAGTAAAACAATTTTTGTTCTTATTAGTATTGGTATAAAATGTTTTATGATATAAATTGCATGCTATGCTGTAAAGCAGTTTTGTGTAGCATCCAGTCAGGTGTATTTTAAATGTGGGTGGGGGGGGGGGGTTTCATTCATTGCTGTATATGCTGAAGATAGTAATGTAAACACATACTTTTTCTTAGCTGTAAAAATCTAGGCTTTACATTACAACAAGACTGAGGAAAGCAATTTAAATTAATAAAGTACTGTGATCTTGGGTTGCTAAGGTGGGTGTATACGGATTAAAATATATATAGAATTAACATAATAACGTCCCTTGTTTTTACAAAGGTGGATGTCTACATTAATGTCATTAGTTTGATACAGAAACATTTTTTAGCAAATGCACTTGAAAAAAAAACAAGACAAAATGTTGAAAGGTTTGACAAATGGTATTTTTTTTTTTTTTTTTTGCATCTGCAAAGATAGAAACTTGTTTTGTTTTTTTCCATAAGCAAATGGTCTCAGTGGGAGACAAGAAGTCTGCTGCTTAAGGCAGTTGGCCAGGGGAAGTTTGCACGTTCTGTCCTGAGAGAAATTTAGAGAGATTCCTTCAGGCATCTGCAAAGTTATTAACTGTTTTTTTCCAGTTGCTACTCATTTTACATGGAGTTGAGTTTCCTGCAGGTGAAAGCAATTCATCTGCAGATTTCTGAGTGTTCTTTGCTGAGGAAAATTAAAAAGATTAAGTTACAATAGTATGCAGTTAAGAGAAAATTAACTCTCAAAAGTATGAGAAGTAAAGAACAGACAGTAGCCTCTCCTCCAGCCATACCTCTCAACCTGAAAACATCAAATTCTGGACAAAGGCCCATGAAAAATAGGTACAAATCTGTACGCTGATTAGCATAAACTTTGCATACATAATTTTGTAACCCCACCCACTCCAATGGAATTATGGGATACCAACATTCAAACTCAAATTGAACAGACACAGTATTAAATACAAAATATAACCATAACAGTGTTTTATTTATATTAATATTTGAACTTATGTAAAACTAAAATACAAAATTATTTTATAAAAATATAATTAAATGCTTCTACACTAATATTAAATAACATAACCAGAGTTAAACTGTTTATGTTAACATGAATATATATAACACTACATATGTATTTCTTTCTATCTATCCATCCATCTATAGAAAGATGTATAAACTCTGCAGCTGAATGAGGATAACAAAAAAGAAATGTACAAACTCTTGGAATTACTGTCAAGCAACACACACCCACACACAAAAATGAAAAAAAGGAATACGCCAAAGTGAGATTCATGACTGAAATCATAATTTTTGTTTGAAAGGAATGAATGAAGCAATGCTTATTTCATATCAATAATGCAACAGTACTAAAAGAGAATATTAACTGTTACATCAAAAATTACACAAGACCAATGTACTACGTAATATGTACACAGGAAACAGTAGCAAGTACTCAGATGGCAGTACACAGCTTCAGAAATTCCAAGACAGGTACAGCATGAGCATACACCACTTGTCTGGGCTCACTGCCATGCAGCAGTAATAGTAAATAGAATAAGTAACTCACCTGCTGTAGCCTAAAAAACATTCAAAACACGTTGAACAAACAAAACTGTAAATTGGTTGAACCAGGCTAGAAACCAAGTCAGCTGCAAAAGAAACACTTGCAAATCCTTCTTTTTTAGCACTTTCATCCACATTTATTTATCGTGAACTTCTTCAGAATAAATTACATCAGACTAAATTTTCTTAAATAGTGTTATCACAGGAAATGATGTCATTGATTCATAAATAATTCAGTGTTTGTCAACTTATTGTTGTTTTGAATTCTAATGTGATACACACTTAATACAAAATATTCTTTTATCAAATGTGTCATGTATCTTACTATAATAAATAATAAATACTTGTAAAACTTAATTACTAAGTCGAATGACTGATGTACAGTGTCTTTGGACTTTCTATCTATACACTAGAAAACATTTTAAATTAATTACTTCATTTAACCCTGGTGTTGTATCAGCTCCAAACACCAGCTGCCACAAAGTTTCTCTACATTCTAAAATATTATTGAGATCCCCTATCAGTAGTCCTTTCTTAACTACATCTAAAATGAAAAATTCAAACTTTTTAAAATCTCTACATGTCATAGCATGTCTTGCCAGGGCATTGTTTCTGTCTTTCTTTTTTATAGCCAGAGTGTGTTCATATACTCTGCGTTTAAAGATTCTTTTAGTTTTCCCTATGTAATAATTTTTACATGTTACGCATGTGGCTAGGTAGACTACAAATTCACTATTACAGTTAAAATATTCCCTAGCCCAAAAAGTGTGATTTAGATGTTGTACTGTCACAAAAGAAGAATTGCTCATATATCTACACTGCTTACAATTTGTACAGCTAAATGTGCCTTTTTTATTGGTACAATGTCTATCTAAACTGTTGTTTTTATCTCCACCTGATTCCAAAATGCTTTTTAAGTTAACAACCTTCTTGTAGGTGAATCTAGGTTTTTGTCCTACCACTGCCGTTAATTCTCTATTTCCCATGATGACCTTCCAATTATTTTCTATGATGAATTTAATGTACCACATTTCATTTACTATTGGCAGTGGGAAAGCTGTGACAAATTCTTTTGTCTGCCCTTCCTGGTCTATATTCTCGATACATGTTTGGGGTACCCCCACTGACACATCCTCTGAGAGTAATATCGGTTTGGCCACTCCCTTTCTTAGTGGTAACACTTCGTTCTCTATTTTAACTATATAATCTCTAGTATATCCTCTATTCATAAAAAGTGACCTCAAAAGAAGTAATTCCTTCTGGAATACTCTGTCTTTAGATGTCAGTCTGCTTAACCTGATGATCTGACCTTTAATGACCCCTCTTTTCATATGCTCTGGATGTAAACTGTCTTTATGTAAATAACAGTTTGCAAAATATGGTTTTCTGTAAATTTCACTGTGAAAGGTCTTAGTCTCGTCATCAATTTCTAAGGTCAAGTCTAAAAATGTAATCTTTTTTTTTTTTTTTTTTTTTTTTTTTTTTTTCTATGAGATAGTGAACAAAAAGTTCAAAGTTTTAGATTCCATTTTGTTTGACATGTTTTCTCAAGGTGAATTCAATATAACAGACTATGAATTTATGCGTAAAGAACATCCCAAATTAGCAGTATTTTTTGGAATTCCCAAAATACAAAACAGTGAAACTAGACCACCCTTTAGGCCTATCATTTCAGCCAAACAGTCGAAAACTGAAAATATTTCGATTTGGTTGGACAACATACTTAACCCATTAGTACAGAAGTCTGAATTTTTTATAAAAGACTCATGGAGCCTTTTAGAAATTCTGAGAAAAATAAAAATCACTGATGAAAACCTGTTTTTCGGAAGTTTGGATGTTAAGAATTTATATACCAGTATAGATCAAGAAGAGGGTATAGAATTTATGAGAGAATATTTAAACAAGAATACAGTGTTTTCAAACACCAAAGTAAACTCACTATGTAATCTAATGGAGTTAATTTTGGAGAATATTTTTTTCAGATTTGATGACTATATTTACAAACAAGAACTAGGGGTAGCAATGGGTTCAAGGGTGGCCCCTTATTTTGCAAATATCGTGATGGCCAATTGGGAGACGAAATTTTTAAAGACACATCCTTTGTTCAACAAAGTCATCATATATCGTCGATACATAGACGATTTACTATTCCTATGGAAAGGAGAATACACAGAATTTGTAGAACTGGTTGAATTTTTAAATCAAACAACCAAGTTTCTAGAATTTAAAATAGGTGACTTTGGAAAAAAGATTACATTTTTAGACTTGACCTTAGAAATTGATAACGAGACTAAGACCTTTCACAGTGAAATTTACAGAAAACCATATTTTGCAAACTGTTATTTACATAAAGACAGTTTACATCCAGAGCATATGAAAAGAGGGGTCATTAAAGGTCAGATCATCAGGTTAAGCAGACTGACATCTAAAGACAGAGTATTCCAGAAGGAATTACTTCTTTTGAGGTCACTTTTTATGAATAGAGGATATACTAGAGATTATATAGTTAAAATAGAGAACGAAGTGTTACCACTAAGAAAGGGAGTGGCCAAACCGATATTACTCTCAGAGAATGTGTCAGTGGGGGTACCCCAAACATGTATCGAGAATATAGACCAGGAAGGGCAGACAAAAGAATTTGTCACAGCTTTCCCACTGCCAATAGTAAATGAAATGTGGTACATTAAATTCATCATAGAAAATAATTGGAAGGTCATCATGGGAAATAGAGAATTAACGGCAGTGGTAGGACAAAAACCTAGATTCACCTACAAGAAGGTTGTTAACTTAAAAAGCATTTTGGAATCAGGTGGAGATAAAAACAACAGTTTAGATAGACATTGTACCAATAAAAAAGGCACATTTAGCTGTACAAATTGTAAGCAGTGTAGATATATGAGCAATTCTTCTTTTGTGACAGTACAACATCTAAATCACACTTTTTGGGCTAGGGAATATTTTAACTGTAATAGTGAATTTGTAGTCTACCTAGCCACATGCGTAACATGTAAAAATTATTACATAGGGAAAACTAAAAGAATCTTTAAACGCAGAGTATATGAACACACTCTGGCTATAAAAAAGAAAGACAGAAACAATGCCCTGGCAAGACATGCTATGACATGTAGAGATTTTAAAAAGTTTGAATTTTTCATTTTAGATGTAGTTAAGAAAGGACTACTGATAGGGGATCTCAATAATATTTTAGAATGTAGAGAAACTTTGTGGCAGCTGGTGTTTGGAGCTGATACAATACCAGGGTTAAATGAAGTAATTAATTTAAAATGTTTTCTAGTGTATAGATAGAAAGTCCAAAGACAATGTACATCAGTCATTCGACTTAGTAATTAAGTTTTACAAGTATTTATTATTTATTATAGTAAGATACATCACCTGCTGTAGCCTATCACATGGCCTTTCCCCACAGTGGTACATGAGAGACAGCCTATGGTGGACACACTTTAGTACATCCTGTCATCTTCACACTGACGAGCAATATCTACCTGTTGCCATCCAATAAATCAATTCTAATATCACTCTGCTAAGGAATGATCAAATCATAATACCACCCAATAAATCAATTTCTCCCAGCAAGTTTCAGCCTATAAAAAATGTTATCTTCTACGAGAAATGCATTTTTGCAAAAGGTAAAAAGGACTAATCACACACTGTTGACAACATCTTTCCAAATTACAGCTTTACCCCTTATGTATCCTTCTGCTCAGTAGAAGTATTGCTGAAGGATGTGAACTATGGTTTTGAAAAAAAAAAATAATCAAACCTTTACATAAAGAAGGGGATCCAACCTGCTTCTGTAGCTGTTGTCTTGTAGTGGCACTATTGCTTGTTGCAAATGTGCTTGAAAAAGCAGTGTGTAAAGCAGACCCTAACATTTATGCTCTCCAACAATCTTCTCCAAGATAGATTATATGGGTTTGGTCCTAAGCACAGTGTTGACATGGTAATCCCAAATGTCACAAACTGTATACATTTGGAAAATAATGAATACAGACTTATTTTTTGTCTTTTTGGACAATGCCCTTCTCATTTCACATCCTCTTAACACAGGCATCAAATTCACAGCAGTGATTGTTTCAAAGTTACAACTAGAATACAACTTAGAATAAACTAACACAACCAAATAATATCAATCAACAGAAATGTGTCCAGGAATCTTCAAACAGCTAAAATATACATTACTCCAACAGCCATGTTCTCTACAGCTTCCTTAGTCCTCCTTCCTGAACTATTCTACTGTTGCTGAATAATTATAAACCTTTAAAAATGTATGTTCCCTTTATTCCAAGCACCTTGCAATAAAATAATCAGACTAGTTTTAAAATGACTTTCTCTACATGTCATTGTAGCATCCAAAGAGCAAAGAAAAGTTTATTTTTAAAAAGATTAACATTTTCCCATATATTATCCAAGCACATAAAACACTTTTCCTGAACAAATGCCCAACTGTTGGTCACATATAAAGTGAGTAATCATAATTAAATTAATTAAATAATATTTAGCTACATGTCCTGCACTCCAGCAATAGATTTGGGGAAGTAATACAATCTGCTTGAGTTTAAAACTTCAAAACATTTCATCTTACAGCACATATCTACCCATCTAACCTTCCTATTGTGTCACTGTCAATCATGTATGCGCCATTCACATATCTAACAGAAACAGAATGCAGAGATTTTTCCTACTTTTTCCTTGCTTAATCAGTATCGCTACACAAGTCAGACTCCTGCACGTTTTGATACGAGATCAAGATGGACATAGTTGCATTTTGCAGATAATAATAATCTTTAATTGCTGCCATGGTGATTCTGCTGCTGTGATAACTAACATGATGATTAAAGGGTTCAGCACTGCTAAAACATTCCGGTATAGTTCGTCACTTCATTTGTGGAGGTTTTCTGCATAAGTAAGTATTATTAAGCAGCAGAGTGATAGGAAATTACAATGCAGGAAATAGACTCTCGGCATAAGTAGTATTCTACCTAGTGGCCCATCCATCGCATGGCAAAGGCATCCCCACATACTCACATTCTGACACAAACACACGCGCACACACACACACCTTTCCTTACCTAGTCCATTCACCACAGTTTTAAACGTCCAAAACACTTCTGTTCTCAGCAGCAACATAAACCAGCTTTTACAGCCCGTATGCAAACATTCTCGGCAACAATGTAAACCAGCCAGCACAGCAAGCAAGCATTCTCGGCAAAGCAGTATAACCACAGCAACAAGCAATGTAAAATGTAAACCAACCAGCCCGTAATTTTTGCTCGCAAAGCAGTTTAACCGCAGCAACAAGCAATTTAAAATGTAAACCAGACTGTAATTCCCGCTCGCAGCCAGCCAGCCGGAAATGATGACGTGAGCTCAATTCCGACTGGCTTGTAGTGTTGATGGAGCTGACGTCATTGTGCACGTGATGACGTCAGCTCCAACAGCGTGGAAAATTAAAAAATAAAGCAAAAAAATCGGAAATGAAGGGGTGCCACTCTGGAATTGTGGCACCCCTTCATTTGGACCCCAAAACTCGGTAAAAACCGAGTAATTCGGTATGGTTGGGAGGTATGCCTCCAGCCTTAATACTTCAATGTATTCAACAGAACAGTGCACAATTTAGTTTTACTTAAGGGCAGCTAGAACATTTTTTCACACTTCATGGTTTCTGAAAGCATAAAAGTTGTTTATTGCATTTGTGAGGGAAATAGTGATAATAAAAGAATTGACAGCAATCAGTATAAGTGGGAACATAGGCTTTAATATGCACTTTAGCAAACAAAAACTTAATTTTAGATTAATTAATGCCTACAGCTGCAGCTGTTGATTTGGGGCAAATGTTCCTATCTGGGAGTTTAAAATTCATTTACTGAAAATGTTCATAGTATGTTTGTTCTAAGTTAATAAGAGATGGGGTATTCTTAAAATGTATGTATGCTTTTGTTTGAGGATTTTCTTAATAAAACAAAACATCTTGATAAATATGACACAGGTTCAAATGGAAAAGAGAAAAAAAAGTATAAAAGATTAGACGGCCAAACATAGGAATTTTCATTAAAGGAAACCATCTTAAAAAATGTGACACAGGTTCAAATGGAGAAGAGAGAAAAAAAACAACTGCATAAAATATTAGCCTGCTGAACATAAGTGTGTACATGTAAGGCAAAAGCTGGAAATATACATTAAAAACTGTCATGTATAAGGTGAGAACAATAGCTTTTTATCATAAAAGTCACTATTCATATTAATTTGGAATGTAAATCACTTTACAAGAGTACTGAATTATACTAAGACATACACAGAGTGTAAATAATTTTGCAGGAGACACATTTGGAAATAAATGAGCATGTGAATTTGACAAAGAAAATATTTTAGAATAGATATTCAGCAGAATAGCATGAGAAAGAAAAATGGGTTTAGTAATACTGGTTACTAGAGGGGATCCAATGGTGACAGAAGAGGAATAAAAACACAATAATGGTACATTTGTGATAACAATAGGCTACTGGCAAGGGAGAAGGATTATACCTGCATGTGTTTACAGTACACCAAAAACTGGTATTATGGAGCTTAAGAAAAAATGTAATTTATAGTGGGGAATGGAACTTAATTTGCAAGTTCCATTTCCAAGGATACATTTGAGGATATATTAGGGGAGCTAGATGGGAAAATATAACAAAAGTTGGTAGACTCCTGAAGAACTTTATCAAAACATTTGTTATGGAAGGCATGAATTTAATTGTAGGAACTTGGGCATAACTTGCATAGTATTCCTCAAGGTACAATAACTGGGTTAGCCTGGATATAAAGTATATTCAACAGGGGCATGTGCATTTAATTGAAAGCTTTGGCACACACCCAAAAACTATTTCAGAAGATGCACCAATATAGACTAAGATAAAATGTGGGGTAAGGAAGTAAAAATGAGGCACTAGTGCTTTCCCAGCTACCTATTGAAAGAGAGAAATTCAAGGAATGAGTAGTAGAAATGATTTGAGTTTTATTAGGGAATACAGAAATCTCTACAAAAAGGACAGCTAGTGAGTGAGATAAAATGAAAATGGGGTTTAAAATACAGGTAAAAATAAATGGTCAAGAACTAATATGAATTATTTAGAGGGGATGACAAATGTTAAAGAAATTAAGAATAAGAGGAGTCTCACAAAACAAGAAGAGGGCCATCTACAGAGTGCTAAAGAAAAAATACAGTACTATTGGGATTATATGCACAAGTTTAGAAAGACTCTTGGTAAGTAACTATTTGTTATGATAACTCCAAAGTACAAAAACTTTTAGTACGACTTAGGAAACAGAAAGTAGAAAGGATTGTCACAAAACACAGGGAGCCTATGACAAGGAAAATAACCAGAAATGCAAAGCAGAGAAATGTGGAAACCAGAAAAGAGCACAAATGGAAATATTTCTGGAAGCCTTAATGATGCCAAGGTTAAAAGAAGATGATGCTCAACAAATAACAGTTAAGACAGAAGGAGGTGAGACAAAAACAGTGATGTATTATCAATCTGCAGGAATGTATCCAGTAACAGATGGTATTCCTGTGGAAGTTTAGAAGTTAGGATGGAAAAAAGGAAAAAAAGGTCTCGAAGACTTTGCTTAATAATATTTTAAATGGAAGGGAAGCACAAGCACCTTCTAAGGAAGCTGTGGTGGCTGTATTACCCCAGACCCAGGTTAATATAGACCTACTTCAATTTTAAACCATGATTGTAAATGGTTTATGTCTGAGGGGAGGCAAACATTTGAAAACATTATGATAATCCAGAGGAAGCAGAATGCAAAAAATACCACTGGCCTTGACAAAAAAAGTATTTGATAGAGTAAGCTGAGATTTTATGAGTATTGCAATTGAAGCATTTGCATTCCCTTTTACAATAATAAGGTTCATTAGCAGGGTATATGAAGGATAGGTGGCAATAATTAAAATGTGAGGTTTCATGATAAGTTGTGCTTGCACAGAGGGATGTGTCTCCTGAAACCCATTACTCATATAATCAGTTACAATACGGCTGCATCTTGAGAGGGATCCTGCTTTGATTAAAAGTAATTAAACAGTTCATAATTAATAGTAATTTTTGTGCTGAAGTTTTCCACCCAATAATGAAACTTTTGACATAGCAGATTAGCAAAATAAATTGACAGTTCATTTCAGTTTTGTCAGACTGTCCTAAATTTCTGTAAAAATAGCAGAAATGTAATCCCTTCATAGATTTTTCCCTGGTATGATTTGAGTGGTCGGTATAAGCTGAAAATTAAACTATATGTTACCTGACATTTATGAAAGACTAGATTTCATAATTACTGTATATTCAGGAGTTAGAAAGTGAAAGCTAAGAACTGTGATAACACGTATCAGTGTTAATGAAATGTTGATGGCTGCAGGCATAAGGAATCTTTGCACAGCTGCAAATAGAACACTAGGAAAGAATACTTAGAGTTTTTGAGTCTTGTAAACCAAAAATGATCCATCAGGTACCAGCGAGATGCAAAGATGAATATGGCACAGTACCATGTTCCTTAACATAACCAGGGTACAGCCCTTGTGTTTCTTATAGAAGGAATATCGTTAAAAGAGTTGAGAATAAGGTTTTAAGAACTGGCTTTGGATAGTCAATAACACAGTTAATAATCATGGACTGCGTTCAAAGACATACTGTCTTGCAGGCACCAAATATGCTCTGCAACTATATGGTCTACCCCCAAGCACAGCTGCAGCTAAAAAAAAATACATTAAGACAGAATACAATCAAACCTCAAACTTTTTTTTTTCAATAATTTTAATTTTTCTTTTTACATTAATAAATGTCATCGATAAAAACAATCTTACAGCATGCCCGTATATATATATATGTTATACATTGATATCAATAACACAGGATATAGGTCGTACAACATATCTATTTACACTATGTACATAGATGTTTTCACTGTTAATTCCATTTATACAGATAGAATATACATTCGTAATATCCTAGTTATTATTTAATATCTGAATTTGTATGTGTTCTTTGGTTCCATTAGAGTGTATTTCTAAGTTGCTGTGTGATGAATTATGCTAATATGATATTAAAGGTTTGTTCCCAAATTTCTATGGATTTCATATTTTTGTTTCTTTTATCTATTACTATTTTATGAGGTAAAAGGTGCTGTATAGCTAATTGCTTAAAACTCTCCCAAGAGATATTTATCGTATCTAGCCATTTAAAAGCTATATACAGTTTCATTAGTAGGAAGATTGTTAAAAGTCTATTTGCTTGTTTTCTTGGTATGTTGGGTGGGAGAATGTGTAATAGAGTGAATTCCCAAGTTAATGTTGATGTTTGATAAACCATTTTTTGTACCTTGAGAGAGTTCCAGAGTTTGTAGACAGATTTACAGCTCCAAAATACATGGATTAGGTCAGCTATCTGGTCCATACAGTGTGGGCAGAAAGGTGATTTTGATGTGTTAAATTTATATAGGATTGCAGGTGTAAAATATGCATTATTATTGATCATGAGCTGAGTGTATGCTAACTTTTTGAGGGGTAAAATCTTCAGTGTTAGGTTGATTGCCTGGCTTATTTGCTGATCATCTATGGATGGTTTCATTTTTCTCCAATAGTTAGAGAAGCTGAGGTCTTTCTGGTATTTGATTTCATTTATTATTTTATATGAATTAGTAATAGTTTTCTTTGTTGTAATAATAGTTTTCCAAAACCTGCTACAAGTTTCTATGTCACTATTGGTCATAATAGCATTTTGGAGGTAACTGTAACACAGTTCTTTGATTTGTCTTAGGATTATTATGTGTGATTTAAGGAGGTTTAGGTTGGTCCTCATTTCTTGTATTGAACAGTTAAGGTAAGGATAAGTATCTTGGATTGTTTTATCTTTCAGTCTGGGGAAAGGGACTAAGTACAGCATCTTATTGTTTAATTTTTAAATTTGGGTTTTTATGAAGGGGTTGCAGTATTGTCATGGCTTGTCCAAGGTTCAAGAATTGAAAGACTTTTTGCACTAAGTTGATAGAATGTTTATGTTATAAGTTTGTATTTCTTTCTGCTTCAGGAATGTAAGTGCTTTGGGATTGAAACCTATAGCTTTAATATATCTATAATAGACTGTCACTCAAAGAGGAGACCAATTTTCCATTGACGGGTTATGTTCAGCTATTCTTAATATTCTATTAGTGTTAATAATAGAGTAGTACATTTTAAAATCTGGTAGATTTAGTCCTCCTTTGTTTTTGGGGAGTGTTAATTTTGGATAGGAGATTCTGGTTTTTTTTTTTGGGTTCCCATATAAATTTTGCTAGGAAGGTATGAATTTGTTTGATGAATGTATTATGTATTATTGTCTATGATGTCATGAATGTATACATTAGTCTAGGTAAAACGTTCAATTTGATTATTGATACTTTGGCCAAGAATGGTAGTTTTAGGTTGTTCCATCTTTTACAGTCTTGCATTATGTTTTGCCATTTAAGGTTTACATTGTGTTGGTAGAAGTCTTTGTTATTCTGGAAAAAGGTGATTCCCAGGTATTTAGTTTCTTCTTCTATTTTTATTGTGCTTAACAATGGTATTAGTGAGATAAGTTTGGGTGTTTTTAGGGGAAAAAATATTAGTTTTATTGAGGTTTAGTTTGTAGTTAGACATAGTCGAGAAATGTTCAATTGCAGCTATTATTTTGTTTATATCTGAATTTGGTGTTGTGCAGTATATGTTCAGATCATCTGCAAATGCAGTGAGGTATATTTTGAAGTTGTGTTGGAGGATTGTGGTATGTGTTTTGTTTAATGTATAGAAAGAGTGGTTCTAGGTATAGGTTAAACAGGAAGGGTGATAATGGGCATCCTTGTCTTGTTCTATTTTTTATTAGAATCCTATTTGACCAAGTTTTATTTATATAGAGAGATGTGTATGGGTTGCTATAGAGAGTTTGGATGATCTGAATGAAGTTATTGGGTATATTAAAGCAGGGTAGAGTCTGGAGTAGGAATTCTAGGTTAACCCTATCAAATGCCTTGTGGGCATCCACTACCATTGTGTAGATGTTGATATTAGCGTAGGATATTAGTGCATCTAATGTTAATGTATTGTCACTAGTCTGTCTATGTGGCGTAAAACCGGATTGTTCTGGGGAGATGATTTTCTCTATCAGATTTTTCATTCTGTTTGCAAGTATAGAGGTAAATATTTTAGTATCTATATTTAAGAGTGAGATGGGTCTGTAGCTGTTGGGGTTTTGGGGGTCTGTGTGTTCTTTTAATATAAAGATGGTTTTAAAGACATTAAAGTGGATATCATTTATTTTATAGTTTATTATGTAATTCAGTGTATAGTACAGTAGTTTGGCTATCAAGGGGGAAAATGCTTTGTAAAATTCTAATTAGAGTCCATCCAGACCCGAAGCCTTATGCGCTTTTAAGTGTTTGATTGTTGTAATAATTTCACTGATGGATATTGGTTCAGTTAATTTTTTTTTTGTTGGTCTAAATTTAGTTTAGGGAATTTCAGTTTTTGAAAGAAAAGAGTTCCATCTTCCTTTGAGGTTTATAATATTTGCGCTCCATATATTTGAGAGTATATTTGTTCAAATGTTTTAATAATGTCTTCATTTTTTTGTGTAGTTTTTGTCTCTGTAGTTTATTT
The DNA here is from genome assembly GCF_019279795.1 of Protopterus annectens. Taxonomy (NCBI): domain Eukaryota; kingdom Metazoa; phylum Chordata; order Ceratodontiformes; family Protopteridae; genus Protopterus; species Protopterus annectens. The sequence continues at coordinate 516,913,114 of NC_056737.1, forward strand.
CTGATATATTGGAGGCATTTTTGTGTTGGGAGATAATTCTGGCCAGAGCTCTAGAAGGTACTTGAGTTTCTTCTGTGTCAGTGGCTAACATTCTGGCTTCATAAAAAGATAGGTTCCTGGTTTCTAACATATATAGATCCCTTTGCAGTTTTAAAAGTTCTGCTTCTGTTTGGTTCTTGGGGTTATTTATTAGTTCTTTTTCAAGATGCTCTATTTTCCCTTTCAGTGTATGCTCCTCTTTCAGTTGTATTTTTTTTTATAGTATACCTCTTTTTTGATAAACAGTCTTCTAATTTGTGCTTTGGTTGCAGCCCATTCTATGTCAGTTGGTACTTGGGAGTTATTGATATTTGTAAGAGCTATTTTTAGTATTGCTTCTGTTTCTTTTATTACATCCATTTTGGAAAGTAAATTAGGGTTTAATGACCAATTATGACCCCTATTCTCTAAATATATCTTTTTGTCCCAGTTAATGTTCAGTGTGATTTTGGAGTGATCTGAAAAGAACCTGGTATGTATAGTTATTGCTGGGTCTATGTTAATGAATATGTCAGAAATTAAGAAGTCGTCTATCCTTGACCACATTTTGTGGCATTGCGAATAGAATGTGAATTTCCCTGTTTTATTTTCACTGTTCTCATATTTAAAAGGGTCATATAGTTTGAAATCTTGTTTGAGTTCATTAAGGGATTATGTGGCTTGTTTATTATGTGATTTGGTCAGATTAGATTTATCCTTTTCTGGGTTTAGATGTGTGTTCCAGTCACCTCCAATCACTAGGTAGTGATCTTTAAATTGGTTTAAGGTTGGGTATAATGACATAAAAAAGTGTTGTTGGTTATTGCAGAGTGCGTAAACATTAAGTACCATTATAGGTTTCGGTATTGTAAGACTAGTAAATGTTACGTAACACCATCTTCCCTCCTTGTCAGCTTTGGTTTTAAGTATTTTTTCCTTAAATTGGTTTTTAATTATTATCATCGCCCCAGCACTGTTAGGCTATGATTTGACTTATTTCTTTCTGCTAATTTCTGCCCATTGCTCTGCAGTCAAGTGTGTTTCTTGTATTAGTAGAAGGTTGGCTGTGGTTTTTAATGTAAGGTGTAAGAATAGTTTTCTTTTCTTCTTGTTTTGGCGCCCTTTAACGTTCCATGATTCTATTTCCCACATTTATTTATTAGGTGTATTCCTTAGATATGTCATGTATATTAGTTTTGTTTTGTTATCTTTGTATGTGTTACTGTGTGATGGTTTAGGAAAGCATCTATTTATCCCCATCCCTACTCTGTGCCTAACCACTATATCCCAGGAATAATTAGGGGAGAGGATAAAGGTTCGTTATATGGTTTACCTTTACGTCTAATCTTGGAATGTGTTTTCTTTTTAGATATGGATTTAACCCACAGTATCCCCCATGCGTTGCTATATACAATACAAACAAAGCTGAAAAAACTAGTTCCTTCAACAAACACTGCTACTTAATGTCCCTAGCCTCTTCCAACATATTTATACAATTATGGTATTGCATTTAAGGTACAGCATGTATTGTTTTTCTCTTGTGACTAATTCTTTCTAACAGTATTTTTTAAAACAGCATATTAATATACATTCCTCAGTAAATTATAGCAATATATGTACCATAGTAATATTGTTAAACAATCAGTCTTGTCATTTTAACATTTTTCTTTCATTTGACTTCTTTTTCCTCCCCTTTATTTATTCAGATTTCGGCCTTCTTTGGTGCCTATAATGTTTTTCCACATCAATCTGTGTGGGTTATAAAATATATACTTGGCACCTATTTATCAGGGGTAGGAAGTATATACATAGACAGAAAAAAAAACAGCTTAGCCAAACAGTCCTTCTACTATAGTTAGCATATTAAGGCTATATTAACATTATCCCAAGATTGTTAAATTATTTTACTATTTTCCTGAGATTACTTCTCTCCAGGATATTTTAACACATTTCTAGTATTTACATAAAACATTTAACATTCCCCCCCAATATTAACCTATGAGCTAGCCTGTTTCTGACAGTTTATTTCTTGCCTAATATTTAAGGCTGGATTTTTATTCACCTTCACAATACTAGGTGTACTGTTTTAGTAAATGGTTCAGTTTAACAGTACCTTATTTCTTCAAGGTTTTGCTTGCAGGTTGGTTGACATATATGGTGCAGCTTTCTTCTTTTAGCTGGTGCAGATCAATTTTCGTTTTTCAGGCAGTAAAATCTTTTGAAGCTTGCTGAGATCCAGTTTGTCTGACTGTTCTTAATAGAGCCCTCAAAATCGTAGGGGGATCGATTTTGCAGACCAATGTCCCAGGAGGAGGTTCCTTCCTATATTTGCACATCGGTAACAGCAGTTGATTTTTGGTTCCTACCCAGGCTGTACTTCCTTTTCCTGTGTTCCTCATGGCTCACATCATGGATTTAAGGGCCTAGACAGCAAGGGGAAGCTTTCAGAGTTGGATCCCAGCTAGAGTGTTTGTGAATGGGGTCGTTTCTTCTCCCAAGGGTCGTTTATCGTTTTTTGTGGATTTATTTCATTTCTGAAGGTGAAATTTGCTTGAAAACGGACAGGAATATCTCTTTTGCCTCTTTGGGGTTAGCGACCATGTATTGGTAATCTCCAAGTGTGGTACCTCGCAGTTAGTTCTGCGCAGCTTTGGGCGTGGCTTAACTGTTTGGCAGGGGAAAGTCTAGTTCGAGTGACAGGCATGCTAATTTCTACCGTGGAGTAACAGGCATGCTAATTAACACAGACTAAAAACACAACATTAAGTAAATACATAACAAACAAACAAAAAGTCCAAAACAATAAAAGTCCCCGTCACATGTTTGACTGTAACATAATAGACATCAGCATATAAAACCGGCAGTAATCGCACAAATTATAAAACGGTCCCAGTCACACGTTTGACTGCAACATAACACGTTCGAATCAAACACAACAGCCACAAAATTAATAAAGCGGTCCCAGTCACACATTTGCCTATAACATAATAAGAATCACCAGGCAGAAATCACACCTGTTTAATACACCCCTCAGTGCTACAAAAAATTATGATTAACTGCTGCCGGTTTAATTCTAACATGTCCATCAACAGAATAAAAGGGTAGTACTTACACCTGCTTTTACAGATTATTCACATTATCATTACCTTCTCAATCAACGGACAGCACAATGCAGTCTTTAGCTATAAAAAAGATGGATGCTATTGCAAACTGACTTTACTACTGTACAGAGTTTTTACCAAAAGGGATGACAATTGTACAATGGTTTTGACTTAAACCGTTATTTTTAATGTCTGAGTTGCTATTTGCAATGGTTTTCATGAATAAAAAAAGGTACAATTAGGTTCATAAGTTCACATTAGGCTATCTGCCCTAGGGCATTTATAAGCCTAGCCACAGTATGTTTGGCTTTCGTCACCCATTTTAAATTAATTTTGCTATGCCCTTTTTCGAGGTTAGTACACTGTGCCTCTGTCTAACAGTGACACAGAAGTGATACCCGGGGTAAACCTATGATCTTCCATCCACTCATCAAGATTCCTCTTGAAGAGAGTCAATGAGGGACTCTGCCTAACCTGGACTGGGATTTTATTCCAGAGTGAAGGGAGCCTCTGGGTTATGAATCTGCCCCTCCAGCATGTCCTATTTATTTCAGTGCTGAGGTTCAAGTCTCTCGAGCGTGTAGCTCGATGGGATTTGGATTTTTTGAGGTGCAGCATGTCCCTTAATTCTGGGGTGGACATGGCTTTATACGTCAGGCACAGGTCGCCTCTGAGCAGGCGGTATGCCACTGAGTAGAGCTGGAGTTTCTTTAAGCGGGCAGCATATGGCATCTGTTTGAGCCCTTTGATCCTCTTGGTGAGGTACTTTTGGGGTCTTTCCAGTTGCTGCAGGTGTTTGGTAAGGTACATCCCAAAAGGGGCATTGTACTCGATTATGGGCCTGATGAGGGATGAGTAAAGAGGCACGATGACCTCCCCTAATCTAGATGTGAATCCCTTCATGATTAGGTGAGCTATATAAAATGTTTTTCTAACCACTTTGGCCATGTGGTTGTCAAATGAGAGATTGCTATCAACTTGGGTCCCCAGGTCCCCAATTAATTCTTCTGTACTTAATGGATTACCACCTATGTGGTAATTTGTGGGCACTTTGTTTTTGCCAAAGGGGATGACTAAACACTTTTTGGCGTTTAGCTTGAGGCCATGGCTCTGGCACCAGTTGTCTGTTTCTATGAGGCCCTTTTGGAGGATGCTTGTGTCGGCTGGAGAGTCAGTTATGGCACCCAGTTTGCAGTCATCTGCGAGCGTAGTCAGCCACAGTACTTCCGTGTTGGCCTGTACCTTCGAGAAATATATACCAAACAAGAGAGGTCCCAGGACTGAGCTTTGTGGGATGCCACTTGTAACTGGTATGGAGTCTGACATGGCTCCAGCAATTCTAACCATGTGGGTTCTGTCCTTGAGCCAGTTTGCAACCCATCTAGTGACATAGGGGTTTATATTTAAGCTGGTGAGCTTATCTATAATGCCAGAGTGGGGTATTGTATCAAAGGCTTTTGCGAGGTCCAGGTAGGCTCTGTAGACCACCTTCCCTTCGTCAATGGCCTTGGTGACTGTTTCAAAGAAGTCGACCAGATTTAAGAGGCAGGATCTGCCCTTAACAAAGCCGAACTGGGTAGGATCCAGTGTCTGTAGGTCCCCAATATCTTTATTTAAAAGGTCCATGATGATCCATTCCCTAGCTTTGCAGACCAAGCTAGTCAGGCTTATTTCTAGTTATTTATAGTTTCCAGGGTCCGTTGAGGCACCACCTTTGTGGAGAGGGACCACTGTTGCTGTACGCCACTCTTTGGGTACATATCCTGTAGTAAGGCTGAGATTGAACAGTAGTTTTATGTTTGGGTTTAGCTCTTCTTGGAGTTCATGTAGGACGCAGTCCGGGACACCATCTGGTCCCATTGATGCTGTGTTTTTTGCTTTGGAGAGGCGGCTCTTACCTGAGCATCTGAGATGTCAGGGGGGCAGCACTCTGCTGGGACAGATATTTGCCCTTTTGGTGGGGGGGGGGGAGAAGTTTGCAATGAACCTGTCAGCTAGGATGTTGGCAATGTCTGTGGGTTCGGTGTATTTTTTGTCATTTTGGACTAATTCTGAGCATATCTGGGAATTCCCACCCAGGTTCCTAACATAACTAAAGAAATCCTTGTGATTGTCCTGTGCAATTTTTCTCTCAAAGCTGGCCTTAGACGATTTTATGAGTGCCCTTAGTTTTTTGCTATTACTGATCAGAGATCCCTTCCCTTTTTGGGATTTTGCTCTATCATGTAGTAGCTTCCTCCTTCTATTGTATAGTTTGTTTATGGCTGGGGTCTACCAGACAGGACGTCTGCCTTTGGAGGATTGGGTCTTGGTTTTATTTGGGATTGCATGATCCATGCATTCCTGAAGGTGTTCATAGAATGCATTTATAAAGGATTCTGAGGTCTGGGCCGTATTTTCCACAGGCCCGGGGACTTTGAAGGATTCCACCTCGATTTTGAGGAGTGTGAAATTTGCTTTAGAGAAGTTTTTCACTGTGGTTTTCTGGGCAGGCGATGGGGTCGGGATGTGAATGTTCAGTGAGATCAGTTTATGGTCTGATCTTACCAGTGAGGGATACACTTCTGGTCTGGAGCATAGAGTTCCCATGTTGGTGATGATCAGATCCAGTATGTTTTCTATTCTTGTGGGAGTGCTAAACAGTTGTTCCATAGCATTTGAGTTTATGAATTCTAGGAACCTTTGGGCTAGGGTGTTGGAACTAGAGTAATACTCCCAGTCTATGTTTGGGTAGTTGAAGTCGCCCAATATAATGGTGTTTGGAGAGACCTTCATATTTTCCATTGCTCTCAGGAAGGCCGAGTGGGGTTCCTGGGTTTGGGAGGGTGGTCTGTAGCAGGCTATAAACTGGAAGGCAGTTTTACCCACTGTTAGTTGCACATGAATAGTCTCTGATGCTTCGTGCTTTGCCACCAACCTGGAGGTGTGGGTATCTTTGATGAATATCGATACGCCCCCTCCTTTTGTGGTTCGGTCCAAGTTTTGGGGCCGAAAAGCATGGTATGAGGTATAACCTGGTAGTGCTGGGGTGCTCTCGGGAGCCCTGAACCAGGTTTCTGTTACTGCACAGATATCAATGTTCTCCATGCTAAGGAGAGTTTAGAGTGCGTGCATCTTGAGGTTTAGACTTCTGGCGTTGAGTAGCATTACTCTTAGTTTCTTATCCCTTGTGATACCTATGGAGGTGGGTTTGTCTTTTGACCTTGCCTAAAAAGGCACTATGGGGGTAGCAAGAGCCTTTGCCAATATCTGAAAGCCCAGGGGTGACAGGTGCAAGCCGTCCCTAGCGAAGCACCGTGGCTTGTCGAGCGTATCATCCCAGGCTGACAGGCATTGGATCCCCTTTGAATGACAGCAATACTTAAGCCAATTGTTGAAATTGATCATCTTGTCTTCATATTGTGGCATCATTCTTGGTGAGGGTAAGATGCTACTCAAGGTCAGGGTCATACCGGCTTGGGCTACATGCTCAGAGAGCTCCTCTATGTCTCTTTTCATGTAGTCCAGGGAGGTACGGCTCAGGTCATTCACACCAGCATGGACAGTGACTGAGCCATATTTGTACTTGCCTTGGAGTGACCTGAGTGCTTGTGTTATGTGGCAGATCCTAGCGCCCAACAGGCTGCTCAACGTGACCTTCTCCTTGTTCGGCCTAGTGAGTGGGACGTCAGTGTGCCTGACGATAGAGTCACCTATTACAAGTGTATCAGGTGTGTTGTTTAGCCTTAAGGGCTGTGACTGTTCGGCACAGTGGCTTTGTGAGATATGTGTTGCACGTGTTTTGTTTTGGGGTAGCGGTTGCTTGGGTGTCTGCTTTGGAGGTCTCTGCTGCTTAGGCAGATCTTTATTTAGAGCCTCCGAGTATGTTTTTGTGTGATTATGTGTTTGGTTTGCTGTCATGGTAGGTCTATGTGAGACTGGAATTGTAGTGAGTGTGGTTTCCTTCTCCTCCTGACTGGTTATGCCAGTACTGAGTTGAGAGAGCTTAGCCTCCAGTTTGGCTATATGGTTGCATCTCTCACATGTGTTGGAATTTGTTGGGAGGAGGAGAGGGTTGTCTGTGTACATGAGGCAGTTGTAACATTGCCTCAAGATTCCCAGATTCACCAGTTGGACCGGAGAGGAGATTGACAACTGAACTTTGGACATGCTAGAATAATATTGGGAATTCCTTTATAATTGAAAACAAGGGCCAATGGGGAGTGAAGGTATAGTGCTTTTAATTTTTAGTGCTGACTTATATAATTGCTTTAGTGAGCAAGTGCCAGGTAACTTAAGTGCAATGTGTTACAGGTAACTTAAATGCAAAAACGACAAACAGTAACTTTCTTTCAAGTGAAACAAGAAAATAAGTACAGTAAGCAATGCAGATATCACTAGGGATACACAGAAGCGCTGAGAAGCCGTGTTTTAGGTGGAATTAGCGTTCCAGGGAAATAACAAGCAAACAAACAACAAGCATACAAACAAAGCTAGATTCAGCAGGCCTGGATCTAGTTTATGCTACAGCAAACAAGGTGTACCAATTTCAGTAAGAAACAGTTCAAATATGCAGGCATTATAAACCTTCAAGGAATTCTTTGTGTGCATTGGTATGTACAGAGTTTTTACCAAAAGGGATGACAATTCTACAATGGTTTTATGACAAGCCGTTATTTTTAATGTCTGAGTTGCTATTTGCAATGATTTCATGAATAAAATAAACGGTACGATTCAAGGAATTCTTTGTGTGCATTGGTAAGATTTGACTCCTCTTTGAGATTACTTAAATTCAGTGAATATTATATGCTTTAGTTGTGTGCAACTTGTGTGAAATGAAAAATCTTTCTGACTGCTACAGCACAAGCCAAATGAATATTCATGTGGGTGCATGGTCCGTGCGGCTGGAGGCGTGTTTGGGGTGGGATTTGCTCCTGCGCATCCTGCGAGGTACTACACTTGGAGATTACCCATGTATTTAACCTCTTTGATGTAGAAGATTAACTGATTTGGATATTTCATCTGGAATTTGATTTTTTTTTCTATTAGGAACCTGCAGTATGGAGATAGTAGTTGTCTTGTTTGTCTTATTTGTATTGGGAGGTCTTGAGCAAAGGAGATTTTATTATTATTCCAGGTGAGTGTGCCTTTTTTCTTTGCTGCCAGTATGATTTTATTTACATCTTGATAGTTTAATATTTTAATATAGATAGGTCTTGGTTTCAGTGGCGTTTGCATTTCCCTCAAGGCACGGTGGGCTCTCTCTATTGTCACTTGCTGTATTTCTTCAGGTTCCTCTAGCAGGGAATTTATTATTTGCTTGACTGTTGGTATTAGATTGTTTTGAAGTACAGTTTCAGGTATTCCTCTGATGACGATATTCTTCCTTCAAGATCTTGCTTCTAGGTCTGTTATTTTTGCTTGTAAGTTTCGTATTTCTTTGTCATGGGCATCAGTTCTTTGAGAAATATAGTCTATTTTTATTTCATTTTCTATTATTTTGATCTCAGATTTTTCCATTCTGGATAATATTTGGCTGAATGAGTCACCAAAGGTTTGAAATTGTAACAAGTCCTTTATTGCTTGCTGGATAGGTAATAAGGCAGTTTTTATGTCTTCCAGATTAGCTGGCTGGTCTGTCTTGGATTTATTTGTAGTTTTAGAGTTGTCAGATTGTTTAGTTGTCTTTTTATCTTTTTGAAGTTGTGTCTTTTTCAGGTGAGGCTAGTACTGAGAATTTGGTCTTAGTTGTTATTGTTTCCATATTATTTTCCTCTTTTGACATCTTGCTGTACAGTGTTTTACCAATGTTGTAGTCAGATGCAGGGCGTTAGTAGCACATGGCTTAAGCTGTTATTCAAAAATCTCAGTTAATCCTGCTGTTTCTGAGCTGAACCTGTCACTTTTTGTTCCTCTTTTGTTTGCTGGATGATATTAGCAATAAATATCTACAGTTATTTCTGTATTATTAATTTTGCGTTGCCTTCTGGGTTTGTTTTAATCCAGGGTATATCAGACAGCTTGGTGATAGCAATGCTCACAGAACAGTGGCCATTTTTAACTCAAACCTCAAACTTTTTAAATCATCCCTGTGGACTGCAAAGAAGTTTGTGGTATCCTGTGTGAGTAAACAACACATTTGGCTACCACAGAGCATGAGAGTTGTAGCCCAAGCCTATGAATGTCACCCACTACTAATGGTTCCAGGTACCCCAAAGAACAAGTTCAGATAGGAAACACTGTGGTACTTGCAGCTTTAATACAAACAGGGCATAGCCACAGCACTGTGCTGTGTGTATACACACAGGTTCCTTATAATAATCAGTTTAAAGTCATAGCATTGTACTATAAATACAGTACAAATGTCCCTTACAGTGACAGGTGTATAACCCTAGCATTTTCTACATATACAATACAAAGATTCCTTAATTCAACCAAGGGAGAGCCATAGCACTGTGCTATGAATACAGCACAGTGTTAACAGTACTGCTGTTCCTTAATATAACTTTGGTATAGCTCCAGCACTGTGCTTTGTTTAAAGCATAGACATTTAACATAAGCTGGGTATAGCCAAAGCACTGTCACATGACCATAGCACAGATGTTTCTTACAACAGCCAGTGTATAGTCATGGTATTTCACTATCTACACAGTACAAAGATTACTTATAGTAAGCAGGGTACAGTCCCAGCACTTTGTTACACATATAACACAAGCATTCCTTAACTGAGTCAGGGGAATGCTACAGCACTGCATTATGTTCACAACACAGCATTTTTTAATATAACTAGGGGGTAGTCAAAGCACTGTGACAGTTATAAAGCTCAGATGTTTCTTAATGTAACCAGGGTATGGCCACAACACTGTTGGTTTCTCAATGAAAACAGGGTAATGCCAGTGCATCATGCTAAGTATGCAGAAGAGTGTTCCTTAACATAATCAGTTGTAGTCACAGTACTATGCTATGCATAAAGCCCAGAAATTATTTATAGTAAGCAGATTACAACCACAGCACTGTGATATTCATAGTCGTTCCTTAATACAACCAGGGCATAGCCATGGCATTGCGCTTTGTAGCACACAGGTTCATTACAACAGCCAAACTATAGTCATGGCACTGTGCTATGTATACAGTACAGAGGTTCCTTATAATAATGAGTATAGCCACAGCACAGTGTTATATATACAGTACACAGACTGCTCAATTTTGCCAGTGTACATGGGCTTCCAAGATGCTGCACAATGAGTAACAGCTTAATCGTAGTTCTCCCAGTGTGAGAAAACAGAAACTTAGCAGAGAAAGCCAGTGGACCTGTATTTCTGAGTAAATTTCATTAACTGGCTAGTAAGTACACTGCCTGGATGCGAGGAAAAAAGAAATACAGAGGACCTGAAGGAAAAACAGCTACAAAAGGCAATGAAAAAACACTGACAGTGAAACGTACTGTAGCTGTTCAGTAAAAAGCAGTGCAAGCTCCAAACATGACTTCCATTAACCTTGAGGAAAGTATACAACTGCACACAAATCTGATTAAAATAAATGAAACGATGAAGTATATCAACTCAAACAATAAAAGGCTAGAAAAATGGAAGAAGCTTTAAACAGATACTCAATAAGGTGATAAAACAGAAAAACTCAGCGGTCAAAATGAAGAAACAGCTGACTGAATATGAGACTGCACAAGAAGAGATGTTTAAAAAAAATAATAATGAATTAGAGGAAAGAGTATGTAGGGAAAACCTGAGATTTCCTGCTGTACCAGAGAAGCTGAAAGGAACAGACTGTATTAATTTAATGAAATAAGCAACTGGACTGGTATTCCACAACAGGAATTGTTAAATTAAAAGGCACATCATTTGTATGCTCCAAACCTGGCTGAGAAAACAACCTACACTTTCAATAGTAAAGATGTAACCTTACCAGCAGAAGGAGTTGATTTTGATAAACTCTGGCAGAAGGACAAAGTACTAAAAGTGGAAGACAGCAGAGTGTTTGTTGAGAATAACTTACTCACTGCACACCAGGCAAAAGAGGAATAAATGTATTCCATTAATCAGGGAATATTGAGAAGCAGGCTTGAGATTCAAACTGCTGTATACATCTATCTTCAAAATATTTTTCCCTGGAGGAACAAAATCATGTTTTGATAAAGTACATGCTAAGGAAGAAATACAAAAGTTTGTCCAACAAAAAGTGAACTATGAAACAGGAGATTCTGCTTCTTGTTCTTCTGGTAATAAAGACCACAGAGAGACTCTACCAGTGGAACATTTCCCAGTGTTTCAATGGAAAATACTTGAGGGGGGAGCATAGGAGTTAATTATAAGAATCAAGAGTGCACTGGAGGTGAAGGAGAGACAGCATTTGGGAGATGGAGATGAACAGGAATAGAAGAAAATCTGGAAATAGTGGGCTTTCTTGGTCCTTGTTAAACTTGTAGGGGACACTAAAGCATATGCCCTACTTCATGTCATTAACGTTTGGAGACTAAAATCCTTAACTTGGAAATTGACAAATGTGGGATTACAAAGCAATAATTATATTTATGAAACAGGAAAAAAACAAGAAAGTCTGGAAATATTGCATTTTTGTGGACTTTGTTAAACTTGTTGGGTACTCTAAAGCATATGCCCTACTCCATAGGATCATAGCAAGTTACTAGGCTACTGGTCCTGAGGCCCTTATAAGCATAGCCAATAAATTATCCCATGTTTCCACAAGTCAACACCCGATGCCTCTGTTCAGCAGGGACACAGGTGAAATCTCGGGGATGTATTTTCTATTTCCCATCCAGTCATCCAGGCTCCTCTTAAATAGGGATAATGAAATACTCTGCTTCACATGGAGAGGGAGTCTATTTCACAGACGGGTAGTCTCTGGGAAAAAAATCTGACCCACCAGCAAATCCTACTGATGTCGCAGACCAAGTTGAAGTTTTACATGCAGATCACGAGAGTGAAGTTTGGCTTGTGGATATGAAGCAATATCATCAAGGTGGGGTCAGAGATTGCTCTGTATGCCAGACACAGATCACCTCTGAGGAGTCTGTATGAGATGGAGCAGAGGGACAGGGAATTTTAGCCTATACAAGTAGAATAGATTTTTAAAGCCCTGGATTCTCCTGGTCAGTAACCTCTGTGGTCTCCCCGGCTGCTGCATGTGCTTCACGAGGTACATGCTGAAAGAGGCAATATACTCGATGATGGGCCTAATAAGGGAGGAATAGAGGGAAGTTATGACTTTTTTGTTCCATGAAGAAATACCCTTACTAATGAGGTCAGCCATGTAGAAAGCTCTCTGTACAATGGAAGCAACATGGTGGTCAAAAGTTAGATTGCTGTCAAGATGGGTGCCCAGATCCCTCACAACTGCTTGTGTGTGTGCTTAGGATGTTATTACTGTGATAATTTGTGGAGACGTCATTCTCCCCAAAGGGGATGATGATGCACTTTTGGTGTTTAGTTTGAGGCTGTGTTTCTGGTAATAGTCATTTGCCTGGGTGAGAACCTCTTGCAGTATTTCTACATTACTAGGGGACTGGATGACAGCACCCAGCTTGCAGGCATCTGCACATTTGGTCAGCCACAGACCTCTGGTTTTGGCTTGCACCTCAGAGAAGTACATACCAACAGCAGGGGTCCCAAAAGTGATCCTTGGAGTAGGCTGCTCATTCTGGGTCTACTACTTGAGGTACCTTCCCCTATTTTGACTGAGTTCATGAAATGTTTTACTATAATGGTAAGGAAAATCATACTGTGTGTTTTTTAGGTGATTTACTATCAACTTTACCTCATCATTCTTAGCTGTGTTGGTGTTCACTGATCATTTAAAACTTCAGTTGAAACAAAACTTCAGTAGCAAAGACAATACCACAGTAGGTGTGAAGGGAGGTAAAAACTTCTCCATTCACCTTGATGAGACAGTCAAAAGAGGTGAGAATGTCCCCATTCACATTAATAAGTTGGTGGAGACAGATTCATTCTTTAGGTCAGACAGAGTCCCATTCTATCAACACTTCACAGTTAAGGGATTCTAATTTCAGCTTATGAAAAGCAGCACAGAACCAATTATTGGTCGTGTACTGCTTTATAGGAGGTGAGACAAGTTTTGAACTTTCTGAAGGATTTTTGGCTCAATTGAGGACATACAGAGTGAAAAGCTAGAGGAGAGTACAGTGTAATATTTTTATAATGCTTCTTGTGTAAAAGGGGAAATACTTCCACTAAGCTGTATGCCAGGGAAAATGACCATGTCTTATTGTATGGGTATTGGCTATACAGCTACATTTTTGGAGAAATTATTTGAAATGTATCATGTTTGTAGAAGACATACACCTGATAGCTACTATAATAACCATTACAGGTAAGTGCAACTTTTTATTTTTTCATATATTGTAAAGCTGTATTATACATTCAGTGTACTTCTCCAGTGTTTTTTGACTAAACACTAATGCTTTGTAGTATTGACTTTAATTTAGCACTTTGAAGTGTTGATTTTGTGGGTGGTTATTTACGCTTCGGTGGCATCTTCCACATTTTTGGTTTATTTTTATTTCAGTTGTGTTTGTTTACACTGAAAATACATTATGATGATCAGTTTGTTTGCTGATAGGTGGGCATTAGCTGAATATTTGCTTGTTTTTGTATGTGTATGTGTCTGTACTTTGTGCACTTTCAGATTAGTCTTGTCTTGTCTGAGATTATGATAAAGAATGTGAGTGTTTATCAATGGCTTCTTGATGAGGATCTCTGCACACATGCTCTGCAGTCAGACAAATTCAAGTTCCTAGCAACTTGCTCTAACATAACTACTATACATCAGTCCCCATTAACCTAGTTTGGTAGAGTTGTCACAGTGGCCCATGAACATAGCACTTAGGGTCTCAAAGTTTCTCAGCCTCTTGGTGTGATGTCCCTTCTCTGGGCCAGCAATTGAAAAGCCTCAATCCTCACCACTGACACTGGTGAGGGACGTTCACTTGGAACAAAAATAGATACAACCAGTATTTACAGATGCAGCTCTGTGCACCAAGCACAATTTACCTTAAGGACAGAAAGGGAGCACACTCGGTAGGACTCCCCACTGACACTGCTGTAGAGTTGAGTCTGCAGCCAAGTCTTCCAGCACCCTCTCTGTGAAACCAGTGCTCTGTGTCTCTGCTCCAAATAGCTAACAAACACACTATTTGAAATTTGATTTTCCTCACACACAACCTGGGAAAGGCTGGCACAGATTTACCAGCTAAGCCTCCTATGCCCACACTATATGGTAGACACTGCCACCAGAATACTCCAAAGCCAGCTATTCTAAGGCTCTTACAAGGATACGCAATTATACTGATTAACACAAATGGTAGTGTTCTGACCAAATACAAGGCTTTCAGGAGTGGCCACAATGTCATTAAATAAATATAAGTACTCTCAATGGTTAAAATATTCTCTAAAAGACCAGTCACAATGAAATGTTTAAATATATTTAACAATAAATAATAAAACAACATAAAAATACTAAATATTCATTTACAATAAGAAACAGAGTTTCAGCCACAGGAAATATTAAAAATAACACCAATGGAAATATTCACACAGATACAAGAAACAGTACTTAACTAATCTCACTATATTTTCCTGAATGATCTAAATTACTGTCCCCTAGTTCACTTACTAGAGCAAGGCAAGATGATGTGGATGAGGGGTCCTTCTTCTTGTTCAGGTTTTAGACTTCCCTGAGACTTCTGTCTCGTCTAGTATTAAAACATAATTTCACTGCTGGATTACAGAATTACATCACACACATCTGGTCCTCTGACTCTGGTTCCCATACTACCCCCTTTACTAGAAAATGAACCAGATTCTAGCACATAGGAGTTACCATATACACAGACTGAGCTTTACTGAGATGTGTTATAGCATCTGGAAGCTATAAAACTATTTCAAAATGTCCACCCTTCCAGGGTAGCAATTAGTTCACCTCTAAGGACAATACAGTAGGATTCCTAGTCCTGGTTTTCACAGACATTTTGTCTCTGGCTGCAATCAGAACTGTAAGATACAATCTTTGTGGCCTAAGCCTGATAATTTAATTTCATTTAATTTCAGACTATTTTTCAAAGTTAGCTGGAATGAGATTAACCTCTTTTCTTCCAGTATCCTTTGTTACAATATATTCTGTTCAACTGTCACAATACTGTCTGACATACAGGTGTATTTCTTTTCTGTGCAGCAGTACCCACTGTTGGTGCATTTTTAACACAAGCAGCTTCACAAATACATCTTTCAACAAAAGCATCTGTACAAATCAGTTTTATATACAAATGACATCATTCTTTAAATAAATCTAGCTAGCTATGCTGGCATATGTTACACATACACTGCTCTACTTCTCCTGGCATACCTGGCACTACTTCACACTGTCACACTTGATTTGCATGATGCAGAGCAACCTGGAGTCAGACATGCGTACGTATATATTCATGGGCATGTACTACGGCTTACTAGCCCTTTAACTTCCTCCACTTAGTTCTTAGCAAAGGTCTGTATTGTAACATTTTAGTGTTTTGTTTACTAATACTGAACTGCTCTTTTGTTTATGTTCACAGCCAGAGAGCTGTTGAATGTTCAAGTCTTGAAATGTGCGCCTGAGGTAGGCAGGGCAGAGGTGGAGTTTAGCCTATATTTAATGTACTGATTTTGTTTGTTTTTTATAAGTAAATAACCTGAAAAAGTATCAAATGTATTGGGCTTTCACACAGTGGCCTAAGCCAATATGAATAATAGCAAGGTTGCACAGTCCTATTGTTGATAACCTGTTTGTCTAAATGGTTCACTGAAATACATAACCTTTTCAGTCACGAATACACAGAGGTCTATCCTTCTTAGGATGTTTAAGATTACAGTTAAGATCCATATGTTACTAAATACTGCCATATTTTTCGCAGTCTCTCTTCAGAATAATTCTTAGATTTGTGAGTAGTCAAAGATGCCTGTATTATATATTAATTACCCTCTCAATCAGGGGTGGGCAAACTTTTTCGTGGGCCACATTGAGTTCTAACATTTGACAAAGGGGCCGGAACAGGAGCAGATAGATGGCATGCTTTGAAAACATCACCTCATTGGGGGAAAAATACAGTTATACAGAGAGAGCACATTTTAAATTTATTGTTTGAACATTTTTTTCAGTAGGCAATAAAACAAAATGCATGAATCAGCAATGACAAAAAGTACAGTTTTGTACCTACCATAAATGTAGATGTCCGATAGACATGCAACTGCAGTCATAACATGTGGGTTGTCCTGCCTCAGGCAGCCCTTGGTCGGCCAGATTCCAAAGTCTAGGTCCGACGTCGGCTGATGTCGCATTTCTCCCCGACGTCAGAGCGGCTGGAGTATATAAGCATCAGCCGACGCCATTTTCTTCAGTGTTTCTTGCCCAAGATGCCAGGTGCCCTCCAAGGAAGGCTGTAATCAAATTGGAAGACAAAAACAGGATTCCAAACAAATACATGAGCAATAAAACAAATACACCATAACAGATATCCCCAGCTAAGAGTGAGGGGGATAGGAGTGAACCCTAAGCATAGAGGGGTATGGAGGGAGGGAAAACCCGACTGCAGTTGCATGTCTATCGGACATCTACATTTATGGTAGGTACAAAACTGTACTATGTCCTTCAAGAATGCAACTGCAGTCATAACATGTGGGTAGAATACCATAGCTTAGCTGTGGGGGGAGGTATGCTCTAGGAAAAGATGGTGTGGCAATCAAACCCTGCAGGACTGCCAAAGCAAAGCCTGCTCTGGATCTGGAATATAGGGGGAGATTGTAGTGTTTTGAGAATGTATGCACGGAGCTCCATGTAGCAGCTTCTAGAATGTCCTTTGTAGGCACCCCTCTTAAAAATGCTGTAGAGGTGGCTGTAGCTCTGGTGGAATGTGGTCTGACATAGGCTGGAACAGTCTTTCCATGAAAGGAATAACAGAATCTGATGCAATGTCCAATCCATTTAGAAATAGTCTGTTTTGAAATTGCTTTTCCTTGGACTGCAGGGGCGTAAGCTACAAAAAGCTGTTCAGGCTTCCTAATGGCCTTGGTTCTGTCCAGGTAGTATCGAAGTTGTCTATGAATGTCCAAGGTATGCAAAAGCCTTTCCCCCTTATTCTCAGGATTGGGGAAGAAAGCAGGCAGATGAATGGCTTGATTTAGAGAAACCCTAGATACCACCCTAGATACCACCTTTGGCATAAAGGTAGGGTTGGTCCTTAATGAAACCCTGTCTCTGTGGAAAATAATAAAGGGTGGTATTGCCATTAGGGCCTGTAGTTCCGAGACCCTTCTTGCTGAGGTAATTGCCAACAGGAAGGCTGTTTTCCATGAGAGAAATTGCAAGTCAACTGAAGCTGCTGGCTCAAAAGGAGGTAGAGTCAGTTTTTCTAAGACAAAATTGAGGTCCCAGGCTGGCACTGGGGCCTTTCTTGGTGGCTTAATGTTCTTGATTCCCCTGAGGAATTGTCTTAGTAAGGGGTGAGAAAAAACAGGAGGATCAGTGTTGTATCTAGCTGAAATAGCAGATGCATGTATCTTTATTGAAGAATATGAGAGGCCTCTGTAACATATCTGCCAAATATTCCAAGATAAGTGGGATGTTCAGTAATGATGCATCATGTCCTTTGCTGGTATTCCAATTGCTGAATCTTTTCCACTTTGCTAAGTAGACCTTTCTGGTGGACGGTCTTCGAGCCTCTGTTAGTATCCGCTGAACTTCCTTGGAGAGAGATAAGCTGAAGTTATTTATGGGATCTCCCAGGCTGTTAGCTGCAGTGTTTGAAGGTTTGGATGCAGTGTTTCGAAATTGTGTTGAGTCAAAAGTAGAGGCCACTGAGGGAGGGCCCACCTCCTGGTGTGACATATGCTCCGTAGTTGTGAATACCAGTGTTGTCTTGGCCAATCCGGAGCTATTATGATTCCCTTGAGCTTCTCTGCTTTGATCTTTAGTAATACTGAGGTCATCAGTGGCAGAGGTGGGAATGCATAGATTGCTAGGGAGTTCCAGTTGAATGAAAGAGCATCTATTTTCCAAGCCTTTGGATGGTATGTCCTTGTGCAAAATTTTGGTAGGAGATGCTTGAGGTGAGAGGCAAATAGGTCCACTTCTGGCTTGCCCCATGTTGAAGTGAGTTGTCTGAAAGCCTTCGGATGTAACCTCCACTCATGTGGATCTGTGAAATTCCTGCTTAGGCTGTCCGCCAACACATTGTCTTTTCCTGGAACAAACTGGGACTGTAACTGGATGTTTAGGCTCAGTGATTTTTCCCAAAGCTGCATTGTCAGTCTGCAAAGGGGGTAAGAGTGGGTGCCCCCCTACTTGTTTATGTACCACATCACAGTGGTGTTGTCTGTCCGTATCATTAAGTGACCTTGCTGGAGTTGGTTTTGAAAAGCCTCGATAGCATGCATTACTGCCAGCATTTCCTTTTGATTTATATGCAGATGTGTTTCCTTTGGAGACCATTGTCCTTGTATACACCTGCCTTCCATGTGCGCCCCCCATCCGAGGTCTGAGGCATCTGTAGTCATGGTCTGTGTTATCTGTGGTTTTTTGAATGACATATCTGTGTTTTCCTGGCTCACCGAGGCCCACCATAGGAATTCCTTTTGTAGGCATGGAATGAGTGGTATGATTGTCTCCAAGTTGTTGCTGTGCTGAGACCAAACGCTTTTTAGGTACCATTGAAGCTTTCTCATGTGTAGTTTTGCTAATGGAACCAGTAGAATGCAGGATGCCATGTAACACAGGGCCTGTAGGAATCTCCTTGCAGTCATCTGGGTGAGTTTTGCTAAACCTTTGAAGTATTGAGTTAACTTCTCTTGCTTGTCTTCTGTCAGGTAAGCCATCTGAGAGGCTGTGTCTAGTTTGGCTCCTAAGAAGATTATTTGCTGGGATGGCTGCAGTCTTGACTTTTGGAAGTTGACTGTGTATCCCAGAGCTTGAAGTAATCGTATGACATATTCCAGATTTTTTGTCAACATCAATTTGTCGTCCGCTTGTATGAGGCAGTCGTCCAGGTACGGGTAAATTTGTATACCCTGGAGCCTGCAATGAGCAATTACTGAAGCCAGGCATTTTGTAAACACTCTGGGCACAGTAGATAAGCCAAATGGCAATGCTGAGAATTGATAATGCTCTGGCCCTGCAAGAAATCTGAGGTATCTTCTGCAGCTGTGTCTGATAGGGACATGCAGGTATGCCTCCTTGAGGTCCAGAGTAATCAGCCACGACTCCTTGCCCAGCATGAGAAGGAGTTGCTGTAGAGTCAGCATTTTGAACTTTGGTACTATGAGAAAGGTGTTTAATGTGGACAAGTCCAGTATTGGTCTCCATTGAGTTTCTTTTCTTGGAACAAGGAACAGTCTTGAGTAAAACCCCTGTTCTTGTTCTTGTTGTGGAACTCTTTCTATTGCTTTCATTCAAGTTAACAGAGTGATTTGCTTGATAGCCTTTGTCCTTTGATGTTGTGGTAGATTTGGCATGCCTTGTTTTCTTGGTAAGGTATGGAAATGAAACCTGTACCCTCGGTCTATAATGTCCAAAATCCATTTGTCCTTTGTCAGTCTGTGCCAGTTTTCTGCAAACAGAGATAATTTCCCGCCCAAGGGAGCTTCTAGTTGATCCCTGGTAGGCGGTAGTAGAGGAAAGTCATTGAGATTGTGGTTGTTGGGCAGGAGACACCCCTGTGTCACCTCTTTGGTTTCCTGGCTGCCACTGATGTCCCCTGTAAGGGCCTCTGTATTGGCCTCTTCCTCGGCCACGTCTGTTCTTACCCCTTTGAAACTTTTCTGGATTAGGAAAGGACCAGTTTTTTGAAGGCCAATTCCTACTGAATCTGGGGGGTTGAACCTGGAGGAAATCCTTTACAGTTTGAACTGATTTAGCTTTTTCTTCGATGGTCTTTAACACATCCTTAGCATTTGCACCAAAAAGCTTGTTCTTTTCCAAAGGTGCATCCAGAAGTTTTGCTTTTACATGATCTGGTAGAGGTTGATCTTTTAACCAAGCATGTCTACGCATCACTGCCCCTGTCATAGCTGCCCTACATGAAGCTTCCAGTGCATCATATCCACACTGCAGGAAGTGATTTGCTTCCCTGTTGGAGGGCAAAGGATTTTTTGAGGTGGAGGCTGAAACTCCTTTAGGCCCCTGTGAAATAGTTTCCAAATCAGCAGTATGGGCCCTGAATAAATGGGAATGAGTTTCTGGGACCCTGTAATACCTGTCTGGCTTGGCTGGAGCAGGAGGAAGAGAATCAGGGGTAGCACTAGAATCAGAATACAAATCATCCAGAACATCAAGTACAGGAGGAATAGCTAAGGGCCTGTGCTGAGGCTTCTTAAGGAAAGTCCTAAGGCGTTTCCTGGAATCAGAATATTCCTGACCCTGCCACTTGAAATGTTCCCTCATGGTGTGCAGAACTTCCCCAAAAGAAATATCCTCAGGAGGGAGGCCAAGGTATGGAATCTTCTGCATCCGAGTCCTCATAGGTCTGGAAGAGCTCTTCCTGGCTATCAGAGTGGACAGAGCCCTCAGAGTCTTCATCTGAAGGAGTAGGGTCAGAGGGTTCAACCCGGGCCTTTATCAGGAGGAGGCTGGGATGCTCTCTCAGGATGGGCCTGTGAACCTCTAATCATGGAAATTAAATCAGCAGCCATGGACATAATTTGTGTCTCCGGAGTCGGCTGAGGTAAGGATTTAGAAGTAATATGCTTTGTTTTGCTGGCTGCCTTAGCCCTAGTGTAGGCCTTAATAGACATGGCCATAGGAGGCCTGGCAGCTCCACGTGCAGGAGTGACCTTGTCTACAGCAATGGTCTCGGGCATTTCCTCGGTTTCGGTATCCGGAGGAAAATCTATAACTGGTGTCGGAGTAATGTCTGGAATCGGAGTCGATGGTAATGCGGTGTCTTCGGTTCGGAGCGGTGGAGAGACCGTCTCAGAGGGAACCGGAGCACTCCCGCTAGGTTTTGGCGTGGAGTTGGTGGTAGACGCGGGCCGAGGATGTCGGTCCCGGTCTTTTTGCTTTTTGGGAGTTTGCGATGTCGGAAGATCCGACGGCATGGTGTAAGCAAATTTATCGCTGAAAAAATCTTCAGCGAACTCCGCCCGGCGCCTGAGAGTGCGCTTGTTGAAGCGAGCACAGGCTACACAGGCCGAGACGTCGTGGTCTGGGCCCAGGCAAGGGAGGCAGTAAGAGTGGAAATCCTTATGAGGTATTTGTTTACCACAAAAAAGACAATTGTTAACTTTTTCAGTAATTTCTGACATCGGCTGAGGCAAGAAAAGATCCCCAACGGGGTACTTAGCTTTTTTGATGACTTCGGTATCGTACAATACAGGAGCTGACCGACCGGCACTTGCGAACTGCTTCTGCTTCGGGCACCGCGCGGCAAGAAAGACTGGAGAAAATGGCGTTGGCTGATGCTTATATACTCCAGCCGCTCTGACGTCGGAGAGAAATGTGACATCAGCTGACGTCGGACCCAGACTTTGGAATCCGGCCGACCGAGGGCTGCCTGAGGCAGGACAACCCACATGTTATGACTGCAGTTGCATTCTTGAAGGACATCTGCCCAATTCAGAACATTTCCATCATAAAAGTCTACTTAATTATTAACATGGTTGCCACCTTTGTCTCATCCATTTCTCCTGGCCAAAGAATAATGTATGCATGTTGCACTCTGGCCTTAATGACTGTAAATAAGAAAGAAAGAAAAAAAATGGCACACCCATAGTAACACTTACAGATTGCTTTAATTTATAGCAAGACATAATGGGATGATGTTGAGACTATGTGGGACTAAATATTGCACAGTCATTTTTACATCACTGACAAATCAATACAACAAATCACTACAATGAATTCCCAATGAACAAAACTGGACTCCCAGTGACCATGAAACCATTTAACAGATTTAACTTTCAGGCAGGTGAGCTGGACCACTAGGACTCACTTTCGATCAAGCCTTAATTGCAATACAACTACTGAAACCCAGTGAATAAAACATAACAAAAATAATTAAAAGCATAAAAATACAAATCAGACATAAATGCACAAAACTGTATTAGGTACAGCATATAAAAATAGCTTAATACCTCTGTAAAACAAAAACATTAACAGCAGTTACCTAGTAAATATTGTGAGAAGATTCATCTGGAAGAGAAGGATTCCAATCGCTCACACACACACACTCTTCACAATTCAAACCTGCATTCACTCACTTTCCCTCTCCGATCGTTCACACACACACACACACTTCACCTTTCAAACCTGCATTCATTCACTTTCTCTCCGATCGCTCACACACACACACACACACACACACACACACACACACACACTTCACCTTTCAAACCTGCATTCACTCACTTTCTCTCTCCAATCGTTCACACACACACACACACTCTTCACAATTCAAACCTGCATTCACTCACTTTCTCTCTCCGATCGCTCACACACACACACACACACTTCACCTTTCAAACCTGCATTCACTCACTTTCTCTCTCCGATCATTCACACACACACACACACACACACACACACACACACACACACACACACACACACACACACACACACACACACACACTTCACCTTTCAAATCTGCATTCAGTGATTCACTCACTTTCTCTTTCCTATCGCATACACATACACACACACACACACACACACACACACACACACACACACACACACACACACACACACACACACACACACTCTCTCTCTTACCCTGAGTAGTGCTTGGCGTCTTCTGTTCAATCTATCCTCATGTTGCGGCTGCTGCCATTAATCCTGGGCCCAGCTCCGTTTCAGGGCTCGCTGTATCCCCCAGCCTGCTAACGCCATTAATCCCAGCTCCATGAGCTCGCTATATCCCTGGCCCCTTTACTGCTGCCATGAATCCGTTTCAGGGCTCGCTGAGTCAGCCTCTTCTGTTCCACATGTTGCATTCCCGCTGACTGTTAACTTAACCGCCAGCCAGCCGGAAATGATGATTCGAGCTCCTTGAGCTCAATTCCGACTGGCTGGTAGCCTGACGGTGCTGACGTCATCGCGCATGTGATGACGTCAGCCCCGACAGCGCGAAAATTTTTAAAAAATTATTAAAATTTATTAAATTTTTTCAAGTTTGGCGGGCCGAATCAAAACGTTTAACGGGCCGCATGTGGCCCCCAGGCCGTAGTTTGCCCATGCCTGCTCTCAATGAATTAAAGCTTTATTCTAATCCGACACCACAACATGCATGCCTTGTATCATCTGACTGTACAGTTATTTCTACAAATAACTTTTTATACGATTCCTATTTACACTATTTGTATTAAAAATGTCATACTCCCCTCAACCTCTTTTCTCAATACTGTACAAATTAATTGTTTTCTTAGCTTATATTCACTTTGGTTTCAGATTGATACTAGAAAAATGTTGTGCATAGTTTATGAGATACCTACACTTGTTTATGATATTAAGCTGATGTTTGCAGAAGTACACACCTTTTGAGGTAGTGCTAAGTGTTTATATATACAAGGATTAAATATTTCACATTTTGTCCTGCCAAATCTTCTGCCTGTATATTTCATTATTCTACATATTTTCTTGGCTGTTTCTCGATAGCAGCACTCACACATTCACTTTTAGGGCATCAGATAATTTGTACCCCTAGGCCCATTTTATCTGATGTGGTTTGCCACCCAACAGGTGAGTAATAGCGCATTGAGTTCTTACTTTGCAAAAAGCATTATGCTGCACTTCCAAACAATTTTTACAGTGACATTAGGAGAGACTGTAGACTGTAAAAACAGTGCAGTAAAGTCAGGTGAGTGGTAAAAACCAGTGATCAGATCATTCATATATGCTTTTATACAGTCCAT
Organism: Protopterus annectens; assembly: GCF_019279795.1. Taxonomy (NCBI): domain Eukaryota; kingdom Metazoa; phylum Chordata; order Ceratodontiformes; family Protopteridae; genus Protopterus; species Protopterus annectens. The sequence goes on from NC_056737.1 coordinate 516,937,136, forward strand.
GCATTTGGTTGAATTTTCATTTGAAAGTATCAGAACTTCAATTTTTGGTAAAACTTCTTTAGTTGCACTTTTAAAAGTATAATTTCAAAGTCATAACTTGCCTTTTTGTCTAAGCAATTGTTTTGTAATACTTACACTGGAATTCTCATAGATTTAGAGATTGTTACTAAGCCAATGACCCGGGGAGGGGTCTTTCTAGGTCTAGCCAAGTTTTTCTGAAATAATAATGATGTCCTGTATCTGAAAAGGACATTGAGTGACAGGAATTTATAAGCTACCTCTGTCCATAAGGGAGACGTGTGCCAGGTCCAGTGAGAATTTCCTGTCCCCCATTCATTGGTCTAGGCTGCGCTTAAACTGGGTAATAGATGAACTCAGCTTCAAATGGATGGGAAGCCCATTCCTTAAGAGGGTCAGTCTCTGTGACACAAATGTCTCATTGCGCACCCACTTACAGTGTTAGTGGTATTGTATATTAGCAATTGTTTTAAACCCCAGCTGGTTTCAGAACTTCTGGTCTTACTATTTAATAAGAAGATTTCATTCATAGGAAGCAGTAATGGGGAAGGAATTTGCCTGTACAACATAGCACACTGTATACTGTCAAAAAGCTGCCATTATTACAGTTGAACAATGAAACCAGACAATTGCAACAGTCGAATATACAATCTATTTTCTGTTATGAGGCTTCCTACCACAACTATGCACTTATCCTGAATCCAACAAAAACTAAGTTACTACCAATTTTCCCCACCTCAGCCACTTCCTTAGGACAACACCCTCCACTTATTAATAATATGACCTTCCACGTTCAGTCCACTAACGGCACTATCATTGAGCCTGTCACCAACACCAAACTACTAGGTGTCACTATTGATCACAAGCTCAAATTTGACCTGCACATCAGTCAAACTATAAAAACAGTAAACAAGAAACTTGGTTCCATGTACAGAATTAAGAACTTTCTAACTCCTAATACCAAACTAACCATTGCACGTACACACCTTCTCTCCACCCTACTGTATGCCTCTCCGGTACTTTCCTTCCTCAACAAAACAGAGCTCAATAAACTCTCTATTGCTTATAACCATATTGCCAAATTTGTAACAGGAGAACCGTATCATACTCATCACTGCCTAAACCTAATGAAACTTGACTGGCTAGAACTCCCTAATCTTCTCAAACTTAACCAACTTACTGTAGCATTCAAAATTACTAAGGAACCAGATAAAACCCCCTCACTGAGCAAACTTTTAACCCCCTATACCAATCTCAGCTGCCGCCGATCTTCTAATAGTGTCTTTGTACAAACTAAAAAATCTAATAACTTAGGTGGTGATGCTCTTTATGCTAATTCCATTGGAAAACTATGGAATTCCCTTCCCAATAACCTAAGACTAACTACCTCTCTCAGCCAGTTCAAAAATAACCTTAAATTATTCTTACAAGCTCACTGGCTCTGTCCTTGCACCAAACCGGACTAGTCCTAAAAGTCCCCTATCCCCTCCATGCTATTTCCCAATTCCATCTCTCTCTTCTCTTTTTCCACTAGATCCCTACAATAATATGTTTATAATGATCTCTTGATCCTCGACTGCCTTCACCTCTTTTTTTTACTATGAGCGATTTATGGATAAAACTTCTATCCATCTCCTCTGAGCTTGAATTTAAATCCTCAATATTTCACTAACCTACTTATCACTTGAATACTTAATTTATAGCTATGTTTTGAAATTGATGTCTCTTTCTACCATGTTTATCAGGAATTTGTTTTGTATGTAATTCAAAGTCTTGTTTTCTTCTTTTTATACGTGGAGATTTTCTCCTTGGATCTATTATGAAAATGGATATGTTTAAGCTGTGTCTCTTCCTACTATGTTATCAGGAAATTATTTGTATGTAACTCAAAATCTTGTTTTTTACTGTGGAGCTTTTCTCCCCGGGTCTCTGCTGAAAAAGGATATGTATCCAGTTGGACTAACCTGGTAAACAAATGTAAAATAAAATAAAATAAATAAATAAACTATGGGTTGGTAAGTATGGAAAAATTCACCAGGGCACCTGGTAAATTCCCCTACTCTTTTTAATAAGTGTTGTGAGATTCTTGGCATCCGCCATACTATCACCAGCTTTGGTAGATGTGACCTTCAGTTTAAGTTTCAGTTTCTTCTCATCCAAAGGATGCCACACTCAGGAATTTATAATTCCCTTGAGCTGTGCTGCAGTGTTAGTAAAAAAAATGTAATCCAAGTACCATGTGTATAGGACTAACAACCTTTACATGGCAGATGCACCTGGAGAACATACAGATGAGTTTTAAAGTAAAAGTGATGGGACCTTTAAGAGAAGTCTGTGAGGGAAAGTATAAGATTTTCCCAAGCAGACAAGGAATGCTCTGTGGATAAGCTAATGGATAAAAATGCCTGACATAACATTATTTCATATGATATAGCTTGGCACTCTCAACAGCACCAAGTGCATATCTTTGTGATCTAGGACATCACAGAATACAGTCTCTGCTATTCCACTTTGACATAACTGCATTAAGATTGTCAGAGCACAGTGTGAGCTAATTCAGCTTAGGGATTAACACTCACAGATTAAGGTCTCCCTGTAACAGACATCCTAGAAAGACAGAGGGGCTCCATATGATAAGCTGAAAACTTTTCAATAGCATGGAAAAATGGGTATCCTAGGCATCTTGCCAAAACCAGGACAAGTGGCTTGTAAGTGGATGTACAGTGGTCCTCGTGGCTATTGGGAATACCCTTATAAGAAAAAAGCAGTGCTGAACAGAAGGAGCCATTCTAACTAAAGAGGCACACATTATTTTTTGTAGCATAGAGCGGAATCTGATAACTGTCCAGATTTTTATAGAATGTCCTGATTTTCACCTCTTATGTTTTGTCTGTTTCTCATAAGATATGCAGTTTTCTAGCAAATCATTGAGAATTGTAGTCACTAAAAAATGAGATGTCTCAATTTCAGGCTTCATATCATTTTGAAACTTGCATGCTAATGTAAATCGATTCTGTCAACATTTAAAGTTTGAAAGAGCAATATTTAAAATCAGTCCTGATTCTGGGCCTCCCTCCACCACTTCCAACATTCCCCAGATCTGTTGAGCTAAGGAATTGAAAGGTACACACATGGCATCAATGAAGTATCATCAGAAACAGCATGCATTTGGGGCTTAGCTGCACTTTCTTAAGTACGGTCATTAAAAGAATATGACATTGTGTACATTGCAATTAACATCCCTTATAACACAGTGAGGACTCTATAACGCATGAAGTCATACCAAGTGTTCATAGGTAGGTACTAGGCTATCAGCCCAAGGGCTGAAGTAAGCCTAGCCAACAAGGTTCCCTGGCTTACACCACCCAAGAAAGTTAATTTCCTGTGTCCCTGTCGAGCAGAGCCACAGAAGTGATCCCAGGGGTATATTTCCTATTTCCCATCCACTCAAGATTTTTCTTGAAGAGTGCTAATGAAGAACTTTGCTTGACCTAGATGGGTAGCTTGTTCCAGAATATAGGAAGTCTCTGGGACAGGAATCTATCCCTCCAGTATGTCCTGTTTAATGGGTGACAAGATTTAGGTCCCTGGAGCATATAGCTCAGAGGGATTGGGATTTCTTTAGATGTAGCATGTCCAACAGCTCTGGGTTTAACATAGCTTTATATGTTAGGCAGAGATCTCCTCAGTATAGGTGATATGCTACAGAGTAAAGCTGGAGTTTTTTGAGACAGTCAGTGTAGGGCATCTGTTTGAGGCCAGTAATCCTCTTTGTGAGGTACTTATGTGGCCTTTCCAGCTGCTGCAGATGTCTTGTGAGGTACATTCCAAAAGGGGCACTGTACTCTATAATGGGTCTAATGAGTGCCGAGTAGAGGGGAACAATGACCTATTTTTAACTGAATGAGAACCCTTTTGTGATGAGGTGTGCCACATAGAAGGATTTCCTGACTAAAATGGAATGTACTGGAGTCAGACTCGAACCGGGAATGACTGCTCGTAAGGTGAATGCTCTGCCCACTACACTATTGCAGCACATTGTACTGGACATAGTTTCATAACAAATGAATCCTGATCCAGTCATAATGGCAGGTATTATGGAATGGTGGTAATACAGTATAGACTGACATATTATAGAGCAGGCTTCCAATGTGGGCTATGTATCTTCAGTAATGAAAGTGACATAGGGTTGCCACCTGTCTCACTTTATGCAAGACACTCCCTATCTGAGCAGTTCTGTCTTGTCAATGTTTGGAAAAATACTCAGGAGGCCGGAAGAGGAAGGAGAAAGTTAAAGTAAAACATTTTTTTCTTAATAATACTATTTAAGTGGTGCATTATTTTATTTATATGTTATAAATTTTTTCAGCTATTTTCAAGTGTAATGGGGATACTAATGTAAACAGGTACTCCTGTTTTTTTTTTTTTCTTTCTCCCTTCTCTCTTCCTCCTTGTTCAGATTTAAGAAATGTAGGCACTGCAATGTAAAATAAAAAAGATCTAGTAAAAACAGCATGTCAAAAGAAAAAAAAATACTGTGCTTTTTCTCATTCTTGCATAGGGGAATGACTGGGTTAAAGCCATTACCTTTATATAATAACACGTTTTAAGAGAAAACAAGTAAATGAAAAAGAATACTGAATATTACTAGGCTTTTTTCTAGTAAACAGTTTTGTATCTGGTTCTCATATCTCTAGCAGGCAATCTGATATAAAGACATGGCTTGGAGAAAATGTTTTCTGAAAGCATTCAAGTGTTTTCCCAGCTGAGAGAGTTATACAGATAAAGCAAATCCAGACAGTACTTAATAGTATCACAGGCTCTACCATGTGTCTTAGCATGAATAATCTTTCTTTTTGTTTAGCTCTGTGTGTGTGGCTGTCAGTTTGAAACATTTTCTCCTATTAGGAGGGTAAAACTTCAATATTTTGAAGTTGTACACAGTTTGGTTTATTATTAAGTTAACAGGTTTTAGGGGGTATTGGGAGTGTGTGTATTTCTGATTAAGGGTTATCAATAAAACAAAAAGTTCTGCAAGATGTGACACAGACTCAAATGGAGATGACAAGAAACAATTGTATAAAATAATAACCTGCCAAGCAGTGCATACATGTAACACAAAACCTGGAACTAGACATTTAACAAAAAAGCTGTTATACATAAAAGGTGGGAATAATAATCACTCAATAATATGATTGTTTCTATAATGTCGTTAAATGTTAATGGTCTTACAGGTAAATATAAAAAAGAAAGAAGTGAACTACATTGACAAATGTAGATTGCACATAGTTATGCTACAGGAGACGCACTTTGAAAGAACTGAACATTTATTTTATTTATTTGTTTATTTAACATTTTTTGACCAGAAAAGTCTGACTAGGAGCAAACCTATTTTCAGCAAAGGCCCGGGGAGAAATGCTACAGACGCGTCTTTAGAATGTGGGAGGAAACCAGAGTACCCGGATGAAACCCATGCAAATGCAGCTAGAACATGCACACTCCACAAAGAAGGCACCCCGGCTGAGAATCGAACTGTTGAACCTCTTGCTGTGAGGCGACAATGTTAACCACTGCAACACTGTGTCGCCCATAACATGAACATGTGACTTTGATAAAATAAGTTTTTTTTAAGATAGTTATTCTTAATTATTATTCTTAGTTATTATTAATAGATCTGTCTCAGAGTGTAAAGTAGCCACTATATGAAAACCCTCCCACATCATACCACTACACAAAGGAGGCAACTCCTTAGAACACAATAACTAGCATCCTATTGCTATTTTATCACCCTTATCAAAAATACTAGAAAGAGTTGTACACACTCAGCTCATGGACTACCTTCAAAAAACAATCTGCTATCTAAAAATCAGCACTGCTTTAGATCCTTCCACAGCACCATCACCACACTTATCTCATTCACCAATAGCGTTAATCACCACAGAAATAATGGACAGCTAGACTCAGCCATATTTTTAGAATTCTCTAAAGCTTTTGATATGGTAAACCACAATAAACTCCTTAATACAACCACTACCCTAAACCTCAGCATCTCCTCTAACTCATGGTTGAAAAGCTACCTATCAGTTCGTGAGCAGGCAGTAAAATGGCAGAACCAACTATCCTCTCTATTGCCAGTATCCTTATAGGTTCATAGGTTCATACTAGGCTATCTGCCCTGGGGCAATTATAAGCCTAGCCCGATTCTGTATGGCTTATGCCACCCCTTGATTTGAGTATACTGTGCCCTTTTTAAGGTTTAGTTTACTGTGCCTCTGTCTAATAGTGACACTGGAGTAATCCCTGGGACAAACCTACGATCCCCCATCCACCTAGCGAGATTCTTCTTGAAGAGATTCAGTGAGATGCTCTGCCTCACATGAACTGGAATTCTATTCCAGAGCGAAGGGAGCCTCTGGGTTATGAACCTGTCCCTCCAGCAAGTTCTATTTATTTCTGTGCTGAGGTTCAAGTCCCTCGAGCATGTGGCTCTAAGGGATTTAGATTTACTGAGGTGGAGCATGTCCATTAATTCTGGATTTGACATAGCTTTGTAAGTCAGGCATAGATCGCCTCGAAGTAGGCGGTATGAAACTGAGTAGAGCTGGAGTTTTTTTTAACCGAGCAGCATATGGTATCTGTTTGAGACCCTTGATCCTCTTGGTGAGATACTTTTGGGGTTTTTCTAATTGCTGCAGGTGTCGGGTAAGGTACATCCCAAAAGGGGCTGGGCCGGATGAGGGATGAATAAAGGAGCACGATTACCTCTCTTGATCTAGATGTGAAACCCTTCGTGATGAGGTGAGCTATGTAGAAGGTCTTCCTAAGCACTTTGGCAATGTGGTTTTCAAAGGAGAGATTGCTATCAACTTGGGTCCCCAGGTCCCTAATAACTTTCTCTGTACTTAATGGGTTTCCGCCTATGTGGTAATTTGTGGGCACATTGTTTTTGCTAAAGGGTATGACTATACATTTTTTGGCATTTAGCTTTAAACCATGGCGCTGGCACCAGTTAACTGTCTCTGTGAGACCTTTTTGAAAGATGTTTGTGTCAGCTGGAGAGTCGATTATGGCGCCCAGTTTGCAGTCGTCTGTGAACTTGATGAGCCATAGTCCTCCCACATTTGCCTGTACCTCGGAAAAGTATATACCGAACAAGAGTGGTCCCAGGACAGAACCCTGTGGGACACCACTTGTGACCGGTTTCGAGTCTGACATGGCTCCAGCAACTCTCACTCTGTGGGTTCTGTCTTTGAGCCAGTTTGCGACCCATCTTGTGACATAGGGGATTATATTTAAGCTGGATAACTTTTCTATGATGCCCGAGTGGGGTATTGTGTCAAATGCCTTTGCAAGGTCCAGATAGGCTGTGTGGACTACCTTCCCTTCATCTATGGCTTTGGTGACTGTTTCGAAGAAGTCAACCAGGTTCAAAAGGCAGGATCTGCCCTTGACAAAGCTGAACTTGGTAGGATCTAGTGTCTGTAGGTCCCCAATGTCTTTGTTTATGAGCTCCATGATGATCCTCTCCATAGCCTTGCAGACTAAGCTAGTCAGGCTTATGGGGCGATAGTTTCCAGGGTCCATAGAGGCTCCACCTTTGTGGAGTGGGACCACTGTTGCTGTACGCCATTCTGTGGGCACATATCCTGTAGTGAGGCTGAGATTGTATAGCTGTTTTATTTGAGGGATTAGTTCCTCTTGGAGTTCATGTAGGACGCAACCTGGGACGCCATCTGGTCCCATGGAAGCAGTGTTTTTTGCTTTGGAGAGGGCAGCCTTCACCTGAGCATCAAAGATGTTTGGGAGGCATCCCTCTGCCAGGATAGATACTTGCTCTTTTGGGGGGTGGGGGGGTGGAGAAGTTTGCATTGAACCTGTCTGCCAGGATATTGGCGACATCTGTAGGTTCAGTGTATTTTTTGTCATTTAGAATCAACTCAGAACAAGTCTGGGAGTTGCATCCCAGGTTCCTAACAAAACTGAAAAAAGCCTTATTGATGTCTTTGGTGTACTTTGCAAGTTTTCTCTCGAAGCTGGCCTTGGAGGATTTTATGAGGGATCGTAATTTTTTGCTAGTACTGATCAGAGATGCCTTGCCTATTAGAGATTTTGCTCTATCATGTAGTAGCTTCCTCCTTCTTTTGTACAGTTTATTTATGGCAGGGGTCTGGCAGACTGGACGCCTGCCTTTGGATGATTGGGTCTTGGTTTTGTTTGGGATAGCATGATCCATGCATTCCTGGAGATGTCTGTAGAATGCATTTATATAGGATTCTGCAGTTTGGGCCATAGTTTCCACTGGCCCTGGGGCCTTGAAGGATTCCACTTCGGTTTTGAGAAGTGAGAAGTTCGCTTTTGAGAAGTTTTTCAGTGTGGTTTTCTGGGCTGGGGTGGAGTCGGGATGTGGACATCCAGTGAAATTAATTTATGGTCTGATCTTACCAATGAGGGATATACTTCTGGTGTGGAGCATAGAGTCCCCATGTTGGTAATGATCAAGTCTAGTAAGTTGTCCCCTCTTGTGGGAGTGGTGACTAGTTGTTCCATAGCATTTGAGTTTATAATTTCCAGGAACCTTTGGGCTAAGGTGCTGGGGCTTGAGTAGTGCTCCCAGTCAATGTTTGGGTAGTTGATGTCACCCAATATAATGGTGTTTGGAGAGATCTTCATGTTCTCCAATGTTTTCAGGAAAGCCAAGTGGGATTCCTGACTTTGAGAGGGTGGTCTGTAGGATGCTATAAACTGAAAAGCAGTCTTGCCCACTGTTAGTTGCACATGGATGGTCTCCGATACTTCATGCAATGCCACTAACCTGGAGGTGTGGATATCCTTGATAAATATGTAAACTCCCCCTCCTTTTGTGGTTCAGTCTGGGTTTTGGGGCCAAAAAGCATGATTTGAGGTATAGCCTGGTAGTGCTGGGGTGCTCTCTGGAGCCTTGAACCAGGTTTCTGTCACTGCACAGATATCGATGTTCTCCATACTGAGGAGAGCTTTGAGTGCATGCATCTTGAGGTTAAGTCTTCTGGCATTAAGCAGCATTACCCTTAGTTTCTTGTTCTTTGTGCTGTCTATGGGGGTGGGTTTGACTTTTGAGCCTTGCCTAAAAAAGGCACTATGGGGGTGGCAAGAGCCTTTGCCAATATCCGAAAGCCCAATGGTGACAGGTGCAAGCCATCCCTAGCGAAGCAACATGGCTTGTCGAGCATGTCATCCCAGGCTGACAGACACTGGATCCCCTTTGAATGACACCAAAATTTTAGCCAATTGTTAAAATCGATCATTTTGTCTTTTTACTGTGGCATCATTCTAGGTGAGGGTAAGATGCTGCTAAAGGTCAGTGTCATACCAGCCTGGGCTACATGATCAGAGAGTTCCTCTATGTCTCTTTTCATGTAGTCCAGGGAGGTACGTCTCAGGTCATTCACACCAGCATGTACGATGACTGAGGCATATTTGTATTTGCTTTGGAGTGACCTGAGTGCTTGAGTTATCTGGAGGATCCTAGCAACCCGACAGGCAGCTCACCATGACCTTCTCTTTATTCAGCCTGGTGAGCGGGACGTCAGTGTGTCAGACAATAGAGTCACCTATTACAAGAGTATCAGGTGTGTTATTCAGCCTTAAGGGCTGTGGCTGCTTGGCACACTGACTTTGTGGGCTATGTGTTGTGCGTGTTTTGTTTTGAGGTAGTGTTTGCTTGGATGTCTGCTTTGGAGGTCTCTGTTGCTTAGGTAGATTTTTATTTAGAGCCTCCGAGTATGTTTTTGTGTATGTATGTGTTTGGTTCGTTGATGTGGTGGGACTATGTGATACTGGAATTGTGTTGTGTGAGGTTACCTTCTCCTCCTGACTGGTTACGCCAGTTTTGAGATGAGAGAGCTCAGCCTCCAGTTTGGCTAAATAGTTGCATCTCTCACATATATTTGAACCTGTTTGGAGGAGGAGAGGGTTGTCCGTGTACATGAGACAGTTGTAACATTGCCTCAAAATTCCCAGATTCACCAGCTGGACTGGACAGGAAACCATTGACTGACCTTTGGACATGCTAGAGTAATATATGGAAACTGAATTTAAGATGGACCAATAGAGGACAGGGTAATCGTAGAGAGTATAAGAGTAAGTAGTGCTTATTGTTTCATAGTGCTAACTTGTAGGATTACTTAATTGGACCAGTGAAGTGCCTTAGAATGAAAATATGGTGCTTAAATTGAGAAAGAGAGAGCAGTTAAGACTTTGTGGAGCCAGGAATAGTTTAAACCCAATTAGGCTGTGCTGCCCGCTGTTGCGCTATGCACAAAAACGTGCAAAAGAGGGTTTTAAGAGAGGAAGATGAAGGAGTTTGGAATTGACCCAAAATGGCCAATAAAACTACAGTTTCAAGTCAGTAACCACTCCCACAAGGGCAGGCAGGCTGCTCAATGTTTTTCACTGCCACTGATCAACAGAGAGACTTCCCTTTAGCCCAAGCAAAAAATGGCCTCCAAGAAACTTACAAACAATTCAAGAACAGCAAGCCTGTAACTGAACTTTTTTAAATCTCAGAAAAGTGGGAAAAAAGCAAGATTTTTTTTTTTTTTCAGAGATAGCAGAGGTTCACAAGTATCAACAAGTTATAACAGTGCAGTAAATGACCCCACACAAGAGTGCTAGGCCAAAGACAGATAAAATGCAAGTTTTGAGGAAAAAACGATTTTAAAAATAAGTGCAAACAGGAAATTCAGTAAACAGCTCTAGGTTGTGCTCTAAATACAGTTACTGATACAGAAATCAAGTTTAACAAGCCAGAAAATGCTCAAAATAGGCGGATATGCAGAAAAACTTAGCAAATAAACAGAGGAAAAATACTTAAAATCTCAAAAGTGGCTCCTTTCTTCTCTCAGCGTTTTCTCCTCTTAGTGGGTGCTTCACCAACAGCCAACAAGCCTGAAAAGATGCCAAAACCACGAGGCAACCAGGTTTTAAGAGAGGAAGATGAAGGAGTTTGGAATTGACCCAAAATGGCCAATAAACAGCTCTAGGTTGTCCCGCAAGGCTCCATCCTAGGCCCATTGCTCTTCTCTCTATTTACCAATCAACTCTCATCCTCCACACCCAAAACCTCGGTTGTCCAATATGCAGCCACCACCCTCGTATGTGCTGCCCCCACACTAGATGACCTCCACTCCCAAACCCAGGACTGCTTTTCACTAGTTGAATCTTGGTTCACCAACTTCCAGCTTATTCTTAACCCAAATAAAACAAAACTATTCCTTTTCAGCCTATGTTGGTCCCCCCCACAACTGATAACTTTACCATCATCTCTAATAACAAAACTGTGATCACCCCAACCAACCACACCAAACGTTTAGGTGTTGAAATAGACAACCTAAGATTTGACTTACACATTGCACAAACTATAGAAGGCACAAACGCTAACTGCCATGTATATCAAAATGATGATACTTACAAAACGAAATTTAACAAACCTTTTATTAAATCTGATGTTGTAGTAGTTGAGCACTTTCACCCATTACAGATGGGCTTCATCAGAACTACTAACGCAAATTAAACTATAGTTTAAATAGACATTTTGGCGCCAAATGGCCATTTTTAAAAACTTCCCTTAAGGGTGCCTTCCCTTAAAGGTGTACAGTCTATATTAATATAATGCTCAGCATATCATCTGAGCATTTAGAATAATAATACAAAAATTGTTTAAGTAACTGCTCCACCACGCAATTTAAAAATCTCCTAAAATCCCACCTCATGAACAACTGGCTATGCTTGTGTGTCACCCCTGGGTAAACACAGACATGCAATCAATAAGACACAACCATATGTGAAGTGTAGTTATTCTACCAGTTTAAAATATAGGCATGTTCAAGTTCAAGTTCGATTTGAAGATATTGAGCGTATGTTTGCAAAAATACTGCGTGTGTTAAAGATGAGACATACCTCAAAACTGTTATATCATATCCTGAAATTATAACTATTATAACTATGTACTGTCTAATTTTATCATACTCTGAAATTGTAACTATGTACTGTCTGATTTTTACTAATACTGTGTAATGCATGTATATAGCATCGTTCTTAACTGACTAATTACGTATTTAATCTGGAGCTTTTCTCCTCGGGAATCCAATGAAAATGGACATGTGTCCAGTAAAACTTTCCCGGTAAACAAATGTAAAATAAATAAATAATTCAGTGAAACACCAGGGGCAAAGTGAGAGAGGAGTACTTCTATTAATTGCAAATGGAGCTCCAACAGTAATAGAAGAGTATAAAAAGACAACAATGGTAGATATGTAATACTAAAGGACTACTAGCAAGGCAGGATGATTACACTGGCATTTATTTATATTCCACCTAAAACTGCAATAATGGAGCTGAAGAAAATTCTGAGAGAAATAATTAGCTTTTAGCAAGAAATATTACTTACAGCTGTCGACTGGAATTTGAATTGCAACAGTGAAGATGGGTCTTGGGGGAGGGGTGCAGAGGTGAAAATATAACAAAGGAGGGTAGATTTTTTAAAGAAATTTATGAAAATATTTTGCATGGAAGATGTGAATTTGGTACTAGGAGTTCAGAGTGAATTTCCATATTATTCCCAAGATATACAAACTGGGCTAAGCTAGACAGAATTTTTATTTCACAGGAACATGTTCATTTAATTAAAGGTCTTGATACACACCCAATAACTATTTCAGATCGTGCACCAATACTAACTAAAATAAAAACACAAAATAATGAAATAAATATGAGACACTGGCACTTTCCCACCAATCTGTTGAAAAGAGGGACATTAAAGAATGGGTAGTGGAAATTATTCAGGAGTTATTAGAAAAGGTAGAAATTTCTTCTGAAAATATAGCTAGAGAGTAAAATAAAATGAAAATGGAATTTAAAAATAGAATGGAAATAAAAGGCAGACATGGTTAAGAAGTAACAAGAATTATTTACAGGGACTGACAAATGTTAAAATACTGCAAAATAGGGGGAATCTCACAGAACATGAAGAGCAGCAACTGCAGAATGCTAAACAGAAAATAAGGGATTATCTTGACAATATGCATGAGTTTAGAAAGATTGTTGTTAAGCAACTGTTTTCTGATAACTCATGAGCACAGAATCTTTTAGCGCAATGACTCAGGCAACAAAAAGTAGAAAGGGCTGTCACAAAGCTTAGGGAGCCTATAACAAGGAAGATAACAAGGGATCCTGCAGAAGTATTAGAAATATTTTGGAAATTCTGTGAAAGTCTGTATAATGCAGAGAAATATGGAAACAAAAAGCTAGAAATGGAAATGTTTATGGGAGAATCAAATATGCCAAGTTTAGAGGTAGATGAGGCTCAATTACTAACAGAACAGGAGGAGATGAGATAAAATGGTGATGTATACAGGAAATTCCACAGGAATAGATAATATTCCTGTGGAAGTTTGGAAGCTAGGAGGGGAAAAACAACCAAACCTTCCAGATCTTCTTCACTTAACAATATTTTAAGAGGAGGAGAAGTACCAACATCCTTGAAGAAAGCAATGGTAGCTATAATACCTAAAGAGGGTAAAGGAACATCAGATTCAGCTTCATACAGGCACATTTCAATATTAAATCATGAGTATAAAGCATTTATGTCTATAATGGCTTAAAAGATGGAAAAAGTGATGCCAAAATCGATAGACATGGATCAATGTGGTTTTGTAGAGGGGAGGCAGATATTTGACAAAATTAACAGAACAGTGATGATCCAGGGGGGAAGCAGAATGTAGGAAAATACTACTGATGGTGGGTCTTGATGCAGAGAAAACATTTGACAAAGTAAGATGGGACTTTATGACCAGAGCAATGGAAGCATTTCTATTTCCTGATAAAATTATAAGGCTGATAAGGGGAATACATGAGGGATTGGAGGTGAAAATTAAAGTGAGTGGGGTCCTCTCTGATAATCGCTGCTTGAGCAGAACCACCAGGCAGGGGTGCCTTCTTTCTCCTTTGTTATTTGCATTTCATTTAGAACCATTGGCAAAGAAAACAAGGGACTCAGAAATTCACAGATACAATTGGTATGGGAGTCAAAAAAAGCTGACTCTATTTGCAAATGACATTATTTTATACCCAACAAAACCAGAAAGGGCATTACAGTGCTGTGGAACATACTGAGACAACTTCAAACTTTTCAGGATACAAAATTAATGAAGCTAAAACAAAAGCAATAGTGGTAGTCTAGAAGTAAACAACTAGACTAAAAAACTTCTCCAAGGCCAAGTACAACCTCTTACATGACAACTTAATAGCTTCATAGCCCTTTTCTCCACAGACACCTATGCTGTGTTATACACCAGTGCTTCACAAGAGCACCTGTATAACTGTACTGACTCTGCCATACCTAACAGAACCAAAGCATGATCTTCAAGGTAAAACAAACATGCTTAGAAGATAACTGCCATTAATAGGCTATACAACAGGAGAAAGAAATTGCTGTCTAAGAGTAGGAAGGAATGGCTTAAAAACTGGAAACATTCCCTCCTCAACTTAAACAAGGCAAATAAGATTACAAGTGAAGTCCTCCAAAGCTAATCATGAATCCAAATTAGCTTTCTTAACTACGGTTAACCACAAGACATTCTTTAGTTACATCTGTAAGACCCAGATTTTCACTGAACTCATAGTTAATGGTACTACATATACAGAACCTGTAGATACAGCAAACCTGCTGGCTGACAGTTTCAGTGAAAACGTCACTCCCGTGTCCCCACCACATATACCCCAAATCATCCCTAACACCTGGCCCCCACCTAGTATTTCCAAGAAGCAGGTCTTAAATGCCCTCCCAAAGGCCAAAAACACAGCCTCTGAGAGACCAGACAACATTCCAGACTGTGTTCCACATGGGTTAAAACAGGAATTAGCATCACCACTGGGCATGATTTTCAATCACAGCCTAAGCACTGGTATCATCCCTGCAGAATGGAAAACAGCTACCATCATACCTCTGCACAAAGAAAGAGAATTCATGGACTCCGGGAACTATAGACCCATTAGCCTGACCAGCCTTAATTGCAAGGCCATGGAACAAATCATCATGGACCCTATTAACAAAGATATACAAAATATCCAACTGCTTGACCCCACCCAGTTTGGCTTTGTCAAGGGGATATCATGCCTGTTAAACTTGGTGGACATCTTCGAGACAGTGACCAAAGCCCTAGACGAGGGCAAATATATGTGCATACAGCCTACCTAGACTTAGCCAAGGCCTTTTACACAATTCCCCACTGAGGCATCATTGATAATCTCACTCAGCTGCATATCAATCCATATACTGTCAGGTGGTCTACTGTTCAGAATCTACTTCTCTGAAGTACAGGCTAAAACTAAAGGACTGTGGCTGACACAATTTGCTGATAACTGCAAACTGAGAGTGGTCACTGAAACCCCTAGAGATGTCAACATCCTGAAAGAAGGTCTTATGCAGACTGATGACTGGTGCCAAAGTCATGGTCTTAAACTTAAAGCAAAAAAAAAATGCATCATCATCCCCTTTAGCAAGGGTGATGTTCCTGCAAACTACCACATCAACAGCAATACCCTAAGCACACAGTCAGAGGTGAGAGATCTGGGCACACAGGTTAACAGCAACCTTAACTTAAATCACCATGTCTCCACATAGGTAAGAAGGGCATTTTATACTGTTCATCTCATAAGTAAGGGCAATGCCTCCAGAAAAAAAGTGGCCATAACTCCACTGTACTCTTCCCTCATCAGGCCAATAATAGAGTACAGCACTCACTTTGGTATGTTTCTTTCCAAAGATCTGCAGCAATTGGAGAGTCCACAAAAGTTCCTTACAAAGAAAATTCAGGGTCTTCAAAATCTGTCTTATGCGGACAGACTGAAATTACTGTCACTTTACTCTGTGTCATACAGACTGCTCAGAGGCAACCTGCGCCTTGCATATAGAGCAATCTCTGACCCAGCTTTAATGGAAATGCTGCACCTTCACAAGCGAAACAGCACATTGGTCACTCTCTTAAAGGACCTTAACCTGGTATGTGACATCAACAGAACTTGCTGGAGAGACAGATTTGTCTCACAGAGGTTGCCCTACCTTTGCAGCAAGCTTCCTATTCATTTTAAACAAAGACCCTCATTGGCCCTATTTAAGCATAATTTGGATGACTGAAAATATAAAGAACAAAAATCTAGAGATTTTTGAAAGGTATAACAAGAAATATGGACATGGGAATGAAAGAGATCTGATATGGTGGAATATTTACATAAAGAGAAAGTCAAATTAATCAATACAAAAAGCAGCACCAAAGATATTTGAAGAGAAATACAGACAAAGTCATCAGGATATGGAAAATTTTACAATACAAAAAATAAGAAAACATAGAGGGAAAGTAGAAAGCAGGATAAGTAATGGAGACATTAAAGAAATAGAAATGAAGGTTATGGATTACCTCCAAAGTGAAGGATTTAGTATGGAAAATCTACCTCTAATACCACAGCAGGATAGAATAAAAAATTCTCAAGTTAAGGAGAAACCAGTGGAACAGGAAAGATCTGATCAGTTGCCATACGAAGAAACTTTGGATCCTTCAGCAAGAAACCAGTATAAATGTTCAGTTAGAATTGCACAACAAGGGAAGGAACAGGAAACCGTGGCATCACTGACGCAGTCAATGTTGTGGAGTGATAGGCCAGCAAGTTCATAGGTGTTTATTAGGTTAATGACCACAATGGCCTTTTTAAGCCTAGCCATGCATCCCAAATCTCTGACAAGTTATGATACTCTTGATAAGTGTAAGCATGGGCCTGGGAGATGAACCATTTACAGGTTACCTGTCTGCATTAGAGATATAGGTGCCAAGCCAAGGAGGAATTTCCGGTTTCCCATCCAACTGTCCAAGTTGCACTTGAATTGGGTTAGGGGGGACCTCTGCTTCACATGGATGGGGAGCCTGTTCCATAGACAAGGTAGTCTCTGGGATACAAACCTATCTCTCCAGCAGGTCCTATTTATATCACAGGCAAGGTTTAAGTTTTTAGAATGGGTAATTCTTGTACTGTTTGTTTTGTGGATATGCAGGAGGTCCATCAGAGTGGGGTCTGACAATGCCTTGTATGTCAGGCATAGATCTCACCTCAAAAGCCTGTAGGAGACAGAATACCAGGACAGGCCTTGCGGTGGTCTGCATAGGACATATTACTTATGCCATGTATTCTTTTACTAAGGAACATCTGTGGAAGTTCCAGTTGTTGGATATGCCTGGTTAGGTACATTGTACTCAATGATACATCCGATAAATGCTGAATACAGTGGAACAATGACTTCCATGGACTTAGATGCCATACCTTTGTTCATAAGTTGTACAATACAGAATGATTTCCTCACCACTATAGAAGCATGATCAAAGGCTAGATTATTATCTATGTGAGTTGCTAAGTCCCTGACTCCTCAAGCAAATCTGCAGTCTGCGGCTATCACTCCACCCATACAGTATAAAAAGGAATCAGTACTGCAAACTAAACAAGTTTATACATTTTGAGCCTCAAGAGCAGGGTCAGTCCACCCAGGCATTCTACCTGTATGTTTTGTGAGAGTAAAGCTAGTACATTAGCAGTAGTATTAGCAGTAGATATACATTTTGAGCCTCAAAAGCAGGGTCAGTCCACCCAGGCATTCTACTTGTATGTTTTATGAGAGTAAATATATTACATTAACAGTATTTCTTAGTATTTCTCAGCGTGCTAATAAAACTGACTGTTGTAGCCTTGTGTCCAGCCCCCAGCTAGTGCAGTAATCCTAACTGACCAGTAGACAGTATATATTTAATTCAGATCCCTGTGACTAAATTAACCATCAAGCAGCCCTCTCAGTGCTTTCTGCCTTAGTTTGTATCACTTGGAGGCCCACTTGTTTATTTGCAGCTCTACACATTCCCCTTCATTGCTAATGTATCTCTCTACTATAATCTGTGCACAAACTGGTTACTAATCAGCAAGTCAATGTGAAGACACACTCCCAACCTTAATAAACTTTGCTGTCTCTTCTCTCCTTCACTTTACAGGTAGTTTGAATTATTACTTACCCCCACTGAGGCCTTCTCTGATTTCCACTGATTGCCTCTCTGTTTTTTTTGCTTCCACCTGGTTTACACACCTTGTGCTATCTCCCTCTCCTAATACTAAGTCTATTTTAGACTCCTGTTGAGCATGGAGCCATCTTTAAATTTCTAGTCTCCCACCAGGACACAAGTGCTCTTCGGCAATTACATTCTGCTTGCTGGGAAGCCATTAGACCTCAGGAATTTATTTAAAGTGTTCAGATTTGTAAAGTAATTACTTTTTTCTCGTCTTGGTGAGCTCTGCCCCGCTCTGTTTGCCCTCGCTAACGCTTGGGCTCTCTCCGCTCCCTTGCCCTGCCCCCTATTCCCTCCTGCCTCTACATTTATAGTAATCACAGCCACACTCACAGCTCACTCTCACATCACCTCCACCAATCACAGCTCCTAAAGTCATATCACATTATACCACACCAACTTGCTCCACACAAAATACTCTCAATCATTCTCATTCCCACTAGGCATTTTTACATCACCCACACTACTTCCCCATCCACATGTAGTGCAACCCTATAATTCCTATTCAGACTCCCCACTTAGAACCAACTTAAACTTTATAACCATGACTATCACACAACTAAGTCTAGTCTGTCTTCTCATAATTCTTTACAACACCACAAGTTATCACTGTAGCAATATCCCTAAACATAGTAGCACAACACTACATTATGCACTGTCATATACAGACACCACACATTACAATAATATCTGCCCACGATTGTTCAAGAACTACATAACGGACCAATTCAGAACTAAACACATATGCTCTCATTCCTACTCCAAAAAAACACAATACTTTCTCACACTCCTCACCAAACTCCAACATCTGTATCACCATTTTAACAGCAGGCTCACCATAAGTGGGGGTATCCACTCCAACCTAGGGCCAAATCCATCCTGCCCAACACAAACTGCTCCAACACAAATGTCAGAACATAACACCCCCACTTTCTTCATCCTTGGGCAAATCAACAACAGCAGCAAAACCAACCATCTTTTAATGCTAAATATTAATATTAGAAGTATCAAAAATAAAATACCTGAACTCCAGGCCACAATGGCGCACTACTCCCCAGACATAGATGCTTTAACAGAAACCTGGCTAAATAAAAACATAGCTAACTCAGAAGTTCTCCCTACCGGCTACAATAGCATTAGACAAGACAGACCACTTTGGAAAGGGGGTGGAACTGCCTTACTGTACAAGTCCAACTTAACTGTCCATCAATTACCAAACTCCTACCCCTCCCCCAATAACTGGGGCATACTTCTCTCACAACTTCAAACTTCACCCTAAAAAGGTCATCACTACAATTGTGATCTATATTCCGTCTGGTAATACACCTGCTAGCCTTGAAGACTTCTTATCCTGGTGTTCTTCCACATACTCACAAGAAACCCTTATTCTGGGGGACTTCAACCTAGATTGGTTCACCTGTATATCAGAACCACCAAGTCATCTAATAAATATTCTAATAATAGTCCAAATTCCAACTAGATGTGATAAAAAAATCTAAAAGGGAATCCATCCTTGACTGGGTCCTAACTAACAACCCCACACTGTACCATCACACAGGCAGTCTCCCAGGCACCTTAAGTGACCACAACATAATATACTTTATACATAGTAGAACATGCATATGCAAAACCACTAACTATATATCCATTAGAAACGCAAAAAAATTTGCTCCTCAACACTTTACTCTAACTGTGACTGGACTAACTGTGATTGGACCCCCCCCCTAAAAACCCTCCCACTTGACCAGGCTGTAGCATGTTTCAACAAAACATTTCTAAAACACCTAGACACGGTCACTCCATTGTGCAAAATCAAGGTTAGAACCTCTACAAACCCCTGGCTCAGGAAAGAAACCAAACAAATCCTCAAGTCCAGAGACACTGCCTGGTTTTACTATCAAAAAAACAAAGAAACACAAAGCCTAACTAAGTACCAAGAACTGCGCAACCATGCAAAAAATGCATTAGGCTGGACAAAAAATCCTAGTACACAACATTACAAACTAAATAAAAACGCAACCCCCCCAAAATTTGGAAAAATGTAAACCAGCTACTAAAATTCACCCAAAAGGCTACCCCCTAAACCAACCACCCCTGACACTAAAGTTCCCATCAAAACACAATTCAACTCCACTTTGTGAACTCAATTCTATCCTTAGTATCACAGGACAGTTCCTTCCTCACTATCCCCAACACAAATAACACTAATACAAGCTTTACCCTCAAAACAGTTTCCACCACTTCAATCAAAAGCATGCTCTCCAAACTAAAAACTTCATCAATAGCAGCCGACCTACTCCCCAGCTATTTCTTGAAACTCACAAAAGATGCTATTGCTATCCCAGTCTCCACTCTCATAAACAGATCAATTGTTGAAAACTATGTGCCCAAATTCTGGAAAATATCCTATGTTACATCCACACATAAAGGCGGGACCTTCACTGAACTTAACTACAGACCCATTGCTTTACTCTCCCCACTGGCCAAAATCCTAGGAGAATGCATCCATACCCAGATGCTAAACTATCTTCTAGACAGCAACATCCTGTCACCTACTCAGCATGGTTTCAGACCTGCCCATAGTACCACTACAGCCCTCCTCTGCTTCACAGACACAGTAAACCGTCTCAAAAATGAAGGCATACAGGTGTCAACTCTTTTTTTGTTTATGTCCAAAGCATATGGCACAGTCTCACACCAAATCCTACTAAACAAACAAAACCAATATCACCTATCAAATTCCACTCTTACCTGGTTCCAAAGCTACTTAACTGACCGGTACCAAGCTGTGAAATGGAAAAATTCTCTCCTCAGCTGCCCATAACTATAGGAGTCCCACAGGGTTCTATCTTAGGACCACTACTATTCAGTCTTCACAAATGACCTCCACACAGCATGCATCTATCATTCAGTATGCAGAGACACTACCTCAATCTGTGCTGCAAACATTCCCACCCTCCTGCAAACAACTCAGCTAGCATTCTCTGATGTTGAAAACTACCTTACCAAAGCCCGACTTATCCTCAATCCAAAGAAAACTCAGCTTATGATTATAACCACTTCTAACAAAAACACTGATAACAGTCAATTCACTATCTACTCCACAAATGCTACTCCAATCACTCCAGTGGCACAGGCTAAGTTGTTGTGAATAACCACAGACTCCAACCTAAAATTTGATAGTCATCTCAACTTAACTATTAAAAAAGTACATGCCAAACTGGGATCACTCTACTGTATCAAACCATTTCTTACCAACAACACAAGATCAGCCATTGCTCGCTCCCAACTTCTATCCACCCTACTCTATGCATCTCCCATTCTGACTAATCTCAACAAAACTGAACTAAGCAAAATGGAAGCCTGCTACAACAGAACTGCCCACTTTTCTGCAAACTGCTCATATAAAACTCATCACTGTACTGCTGTGAGACAGCTTCACTGGTTTGAACTGCCCAACCTCCTAGCTTACAATCAGCTCTGCCTCTGTCATTCTATCTATTACCTCCCCAATAAGTGTCCCGACCTCAAAAACCTAGTATAACATCACTCAGCCAAAAGGCCTCTTAGATCATCAAGCAAACTACTACTAGAAGTCACCAACAGCCAACACTGGCTAATCTACAATGTATGTACTGTACCTGTGTACTATGTATGTATTCTACCTATGTTCCAAATTTCAGCTGTACACCACAAATCTATTAATTACTTTTATTTTTAAATTAATATTTTTTTGTTTGTTCTCTCCACTGTAACTGTTGATGTGCTGCATACCACTGTAAAAACATGTATTTTGTAATTTATGTGTATACTGATCATGTCTAACTAAATGTATCTGTAATTTTTCTTTGTGGAGCTTTTCTCCCCGGACCTCTGTTGAAAAAGGGCCATTTCGGCTCAGTCAGACACCCCCTGTTAACAAATGTAAAATAAAATAAAATAAATAAATAAAACAATGGGTCAACTCTAAGGGGTGTGTTGTCAATATGATAGTTACCAGGGATGGATGACTTCCCAAAGGATACTATTATGCATTTCTTCGCATTTAGTTTTAGTCCATGGCTCTGACACCAGTTATTTGTCTGTGTCAGCCCTTCCTGGAGAACATTTTTGCCAGTGTGACATTCAATGACAGCTCCTAATTTGCAATCATCTTCAAATTTAGTCAGCCAGAGATCACTCACATTGGCCTTGACTTCTCAGAAGTAAATGCCAAAAAGGAGCGGCCCAAGGACTGATCCTTGAGGGACTCCACTTGTGACTGGCCTCTTAGTAGAGGTGGACTCCCCAGTTCTAACTTCCTGGGCCCTGCTGTGAGCCAGTTAGCTATCCACCGGGTGACATACGGGTTTGTACCTAACCTCTTCAGTTTGTCAGCAATGCTTGAGTGGGGTACTGAGCCAAATGCCTTGGCCAGGTACAAGGTAGGCAGTATGAACAATTTTGCCCTCATCCATTGCTTTGGTGACCTTCTCAAAGAAGTCCACCAGGTTGAGTAGGCATGATCTTCCCTTAAAGGAACCAAACTGGGTTGGGTCCAGTGTTTTGAGGTTTACTATATCTCTACTGATCATCTCCATGATAATTCTTTTTATGGCTTTACATACAAGACTAAAGAGACTTATGGGTCTGTAGTTTCCAGAGTCTGCAGATGGCCCACCTTTGTGCAGAGGGATGACTCTTGCCTTTCTCCATTCATGAGTCACAAAGCTTGTTTGGAGGCTACAGTTAAATAGTAATTCCAGAGGCCCTGGTAAGGCATGTTTCATGCTATTTAGAAGGCATCCTGGGATACTGCCTGGGCCCATTTGATGCAGTGTTCTTGGTCTTAGAGAGAGTATTAAGGATCTGTTCCCTAGTGATAATAGTGGGAGTTACATTTGATATTTCCTGAGGGAAGATTGAGGGGGGGTAAAGTTGGAGCTGAATTTATCAGACAGGTGGTTTGCTATATCTTCTGGCTCAGAATAGGTGGCTCCATTTACAATGAGCTCTGCACACAACTGTGTATTGCCTTTGAGGTTGCGGACATAGCTAACTTTGTGGTTGTTCTTGGCCTTGGAGGCCAAACTTACTTCAAATTTGGCTTTGGTAGACTTTATTTGTCCTCTGAGTTGTTTGTTTAATTTGAGGAGAGTGCTTTTATCCTGAGTGCTGCACCTCCTAATTTTTGCCATGATGTTCTTCCTCCTGTTATACATACGACTGATTTTGTGATTCCACCAGGATGGCTTGTTTTCTGAATTAGTTCTGTATTTCTTACTGGTAGGTACAGCTACCTCTATGCAGCTATTAATATGCTTGTAGAGGGATTCTGTGAACAGTTCTGCATAGGCAGAAGTGTTCTCAGAGTTTATGGGGGGTTTGAAATTTTGCCAGGTTCTCAATTAATAGCAGGAGGTTAGCCTTAGAACAGTTCCTGAATATTCCCGGTTTAGCTGGGGGTCCAGGATTTACTTTTACATCAAAAAAGACCATATGAAAGAGCAACAGATGACACAGGATGAAAGTAAAGAGGAGATGGCACAGGAAGATGCTCTGGAAATTTCTGTACAATGACCCCCAAGAAATGCAGAACAAAGAATGTGCCTTCAGTTTAGAAGAAAATGATCTAAAAGAAGAGTTGCTTGACTTAACAGCGATGGATAGACATATTAAGATCAATGAAGGAAATAGAATGCAGAAAGTCAGTAAGTCCCAGAATGTTAGAAATTTGATCAGTGATCAGGGACGGTTCACAGAAATTCATGCAATTTAACAGAAGTAAATAGGATATATTACTGTTCAGCTAAATTAACAACAGATAAAAGTATTAACCCAAGAACATGCGGCAGTAAGGGAACGGAATGAGAAAAATCAAATGCCATCATGAAAACAAGAAGTGTCACTGTTGGAGTACAGAAGAGGGAACATATCAACAAAAATACTCAAAAAGATGTCATAAAAGCAATGTGCAGTATCAGAACAGATCAGGATCTATTGTACACTATGGCAAAAAAACTAAAGATATCACCACATGCAGAAAATCTTAGAATATATACAGACAAATATAAAGGAAAAGTACAAAATAAGCAATTTATTGATGACCCCCAAAAGTTTTCTACAGAACTGGGAAACAAGGCAAAAGGAATTGAACCACCACTAAAAAGAGAAGAAATATACTCATTTTGAAGAAACATCTATAAAGATCCTGTGGAACATAAAGATACTGAATGGATAGAGGAAGTAAAAGAAAGAATAATATGGTCAGATGTACAGGATATGAAATGGGATGAGGTAACAACCAGAGAAATTGAAACAAAATTGAGAAACACTCCTAAATGGAAAACCCCAGGCCCAGATGCAGTACCTGGCTAAAAGTATTAAAAACTTTATATGAAGATTCAGCCAAGAGTAAAAACTATTTATATGCATACCCTGAACAGATACCAACTAGGTTAACAACAGGAAAAATAAACTCCTCAAGAGTGAACCTGCAAGCTATTCTAAAAACCATAGACCGATAATCTGCCTTCTGATAATGTATAAAATATGCACTGGAAATGATGCTGACAAGAGTTTCTACTCATTTAGAAGTAACTCAGTCATGGCAATAGAACAAAAGGGTAACAAAAAAGTCATATGGAACAAGGGATTATTTGTTGTTAAATAAAGTCATAACGGAGAACTGTAAAAAGGGGAAAAATCTAAGTATGGTATAGATAGACTACAAAAAAGTATTTGACAGCATCCCACATTCATGGATAAAAGAGTGCTTATAAAAGTATAAGATACACCCTATGCTGATTAATTACACTACAGCGACTATGAAACATTGGCCCACCACTTTGCAGTTAAGCCATGACAATGGCGAAATTATTATTATAAGGATAACATTTCAAAGGGAGATATTCCAGAGTGACTCTGTCATTTGGTCATGCACTTAACCCATTAAGCTGTTGACTAAAGATTAGGTCATGGCTGAAATTTGGCTCCCAGGAAAAAAAAAAAAGTGTAAAGACTTAAAACTATACTTCATCAGATGAGGAACTGAAATCACAACTACAAGTGATCAAAACCTTCTCAAATGATATAAGAATGTCATTTGGTCTTGATAAATGTGCAAAAGCAACCTTTAAAGCTGCAGTACCAAGAAATATCAGTCTGAGACAGGAATGTGATATAAAACAACTTGACCAAAACAGAGTGTACAAATATTTGGAATTGATGAAGGATAAAAAAATAAATCACTAACAAATGTGAAAAAAACTCAGTAAGGAATATTTTAGAAAACAATTACTACTGTAAACAGCTATGACATCTAGGAAAAAAGTCTAAACAATAAACCAATTTACTCTTCCTGTCCTAATTTATAGCTTTGGAGGGAGAGACTGGCCCCCAAAAGATATTGGATCAGTTGGATACTTGCCAAATCATGCAAAAAATTCAGTGTAAACCAAGATTATATAATCCCTGTTTTGAAGGAGGTATGGGCCTCCTTAAAATTGATTACATATATAGATCTGCAGTCATAGGACTCCATACATATCTGCTGACCTCACAAGATCCAAAAACAGTGAAAATTTTAAACCATGAGGAGAATAAGTCTAAGATGACTTCTCTGCTTAGTTTAGCAGAAGCATATTGGTGTCAAGCGGGAATAGGAATTAAATCTAACTTTATGCTAACCCTCTTTGCAATTGCAAAGATCCCCCCCCCCGAATCCCCACGAGACTATAGGCCATTTAACCCCTGAAGCCTCCAATGCTTACATTAGACTACCCCTTATGTGCACTGTATATTTTGCAAATATTGTAAATATGTAACTACTTCTGGGTACCTCATGTTCATATATTGTACTATTACTGTAAGACTTGGGATCTCCTGGCTGTATCACGAGTTTGTTCTTGCATTTAACTATAAATATCACAAATATGTACCTACTTCTGGGTACCTTATTTTCAACATTGTACTATCACTGTAAGATTTGTGATCTGACTGTATTATGAGCTTGTTTGCATTTAAGTGTTTTTTTTGCCTCCCATGTTAACATTTTTACCACTTTCTTATTAACCTATGTATTTCTCCTTGTAACTTCTCGGAGCTTTTCTCCCCAGCACTCTGCTGAAAATGGACACCTGTTGTCCAGTCAGATTTTATCCTGGTAAATAAAATAATAAATAAATAAGTAGATAATTAGGCAGCAACTAAATGTGCCAAAAACAAAAGAACGATATAAGGTGAAGGATCAGATGACAAGGCAAGAAATGTGGAAAATGCATAAATATAATTAGAAGTAAAGAAAACACTTGGAACAACCTCATGTCGATCAGGGTTGAATGCAGGAATGGTTAAGGGAAGGTGAATTTAAACCAAAAGATGAAAGGTTAATATTGGCAGTCCAAGATAGTAGACTACGTACACATATGCTTACAAAGTCCAGTGAATATGTGGGGAAAAATAGACAAATGAAGGTTTTGTGAAACAGAACTGGAAACAGTCGCACATCTTGTTGCTGGGTGTGATACATCAAAGGCAGGACAACTGTATACTGAAAGGCTTAATGATGTGGCAAGACTGTTGCATTGGGGATTGTGCAAACATTATAACACTGAATTGGCTGAGTAGCACTGGAAACATAAGCCACAAAGCATTACAGAACATGATAAAGTTTACATCACATGGGATCACCTATTACCAACAATTCAAAAACAGATGCAAGAAAACCAGATAAAGTATACCATGAAAAGAAGACAAAAGTACCACTAATCTTTGAAACTGCCATACCCAGTGATTACAGTGTCTTTTGTACAGACACAAAGTCACAAGTACAAATAGGACTCAGTCATTGTCCATGCTGGTGTGAATGACCTGAGACGTACCTCCCTGGACTACATGAAAAGAGACATAAAGGAGCTCTCTGAGCATGTAGCCCATGCCGGTATGACCCTGACCTTGAGTAGCATCTTACCCTCACCAAGAATGATGCCACAATATGAAGACAAGATGATCAATTTCAACAATTGGCTTAAGTACTGGTGTCATTCAAAGGGGATCCAATGCCTGTCAGCTTGGGATGATATGCTCAACAAGCCACAATGCTTCGCTAGGGACGGCTTGCACCTGTCACCCCTGGGCTTTCGGATATTGGCAAAGGCTCTTGCTACCCCCATAGTGCCTTTTTTAGGCAAGGCTCAAAAGAAAAACCCACCTCCATAGGTATCACAAGGGATAAGTAACTAAGAGTAATGCTACTCAATGCCAGAAGTCTAAACCTCAAGATGCACGCACTCAAAACTCTCCTTAGCATGGAGAACATCGATATCTGTGCAGTAACAGAAACCTGGTTCAGGGCTCCCGAGAGCACCCCAGCACTACCAGGTTATACCTCATACCATGCTTTTCCTCCCCAAAACTTGGACCGAACCACAAAAGGAGGGGGAGTATCGATATTCATCAAAGATACCCACACCTCCAGGTTGGTGGCAAAGCATGAAGCATCAGAGACTATCCATGTGCAACTAACACTGGGCAAAACTGCCTTCCAATTTATAGCCTGCTACAGACCACCTTCCCAAACCCAGGAACCCCACTCGGCCTTCCTGAGAACACTGGAAAATATGAAGGTCTCTCCAAACACCATTATATTGGGTGACTTCAACTACCCAAACATAGACTGGGAGCATTACTCTAGCTCCAACACCCTAGCCCAAAGGTTCCTAGAATTTATAAACTCAAATGCTATGGAACAACTTGTTACCACTCCCACAAGAGGGGAAAACATACTGGACCTGACATCACCAACATGGGGACTCTATGCTCCAGACCAGAAGTGTATCCCTCACTGGTAAGATCAGACCATAAACTAATCTCACTGGATATTCACATCCCGACCCCACCCCCTGCCCAGAAAACCACAGTGAAAAACTTCTCTAAAGCAAATTTCACACTCCTCAAAACTGAGGTGGAATCCTTCAAAGCCCCCGGGCCTGTGGAAAATACGGCCCAGACCACAGAATCCTTTATAAACACATTCTATGAACACCTTCAGGAATACATGGATCATGCGATCCCAAATAAAACCAAGACCCAATCCTCCAAAGGCAGACATCCTGTCTGGTGGACCCCAGCCATAAACAAACTATACAATAGAAGGAGGAAGCTACTAAATGATAGAGCAAAATCCCAAAAAGGGAAGGCATCACTGATCAGTATTAGCAAAAAACTACGGGCACACATAAAATTGTCTAAGGCCAGCTTCGAGAGAAAAATTGCACAGGACACTAAGGATGATCACAAGGCTTTCTTTAGTTATGTTAGGAACCTGGGTGGTAATTCCCAGATATTAGTCCAAAATGACAAAAAATACAGCGAACCCACAGACATTGCCAACATCCTAGCTGACAGGTTCAGCTCAAACTCCCCCCCCCCTCCCCACCAAAAGGGCAAATATCTATCCCAGCAGAGTGCTGCCCCCCCTGACATCTCAGATGCTCAGGTAAGAGCCGCCCTCTCCAAAGCAAAAAACACAGCATCAATGGGACCAGATGGTGTCCCGGGCTGCGTCCTACATGAACTCCAAGAAGAGCTCAACCCAAACATAAAACTACTGTTCAATCTCAGCCTTACTACAGGATATGTGCCCAAACAGTGGCGTACAGCAACAGTGGTCCCTCTCCATAAAGGTGGTGCCTCAACGGATCCTGGAAACTATCGCCCCATAAGCCTGACTAGCTTGGTCTGCAAAGCTATGGAAAGGATCATCATGGACCTCATAAATAAAGATATTGGGGACCTACAAAAACTGGATCCTACCCAGTTCGGCTTTGTTAAGGGCAGATCCTGCCTCTTAAACCTGGTTGATTTCTTTGAAACAGTCACCAAGGCCATTGACGAGGGGAAGGTGGTCCACACAGCCTACCTGGACCTCGCAAAAGCCTTCAATACATTACCCCACTCGGGCATTATAGATAAACTCACCAGCTTAAATATAAACCCCTATGTCACTAGATGGATTGCAAACTGGCTCAAGGACAGAACCCACATGGTTAGAATTGCTGGAGCCATGTCAGACTCCAAACCAGTTACAAGTGGTGTCCCACAAGGCTCAGTCCTGGGACCTCTCTTGTTCGGTATATATTTCTCAGAGGTACAGGCCAACATGGAAGGACTGTGGCTGACCAAGTTCGCAGATGACTGCAAACTGGGTGCCATAATCGACTCTCCAGCCGACACAAGCATCCTCCAAAAGGGCCTCATAGAAACAGACAACTGGTGCCAGAGCCATGGCCTCAAGCTAAATGCCAAAAGTGTATAGTCATCCCTTTGGCAAAAACAAAGTGCCCACAAATTACCACATAGGTGGTAATCCATTAAGTACAGAAGAAGTAATTAGGGACCTGGGGACCCAAGTTGATAGTAATCTCTCATTTGACAACCACGTGGCCAAAGTGGTTAGAAAAACATTTTATATAGCCCACCTAATCATGAAGGGATTCACATCTAGATCAGGGAGGTCATCGTGCCTCTTTACTCATCCCTCATCAGGCCCATAATTGAGTACAATGCCCTTTTGGGATGTACCTTACCAGACACCTGCAGCAACTGGAAAGACCCCAAAAGTACCTCACCAAGAGGATCAAAGGGCTCAAACAGATGCCATATGCTGCCCGGTTAAAGAAACTCCAGCTCTACTCAGTGGCATACCGCCTGTTCAGAGGCGATCTGTGCCTGACGTATAAAGCCATGTCCAACCCGAATAAATGGACATGCTGCACCTCAGAAAATCCAAATCCCATCGAGCTACGCTCGAGAGACTTGAACCTCAGCACTGAAATAAATAGGACATGCTGGAGGGACAGATTCATAACCCAGAGGCTCCCTTCACTCTGGAATAAAATCCCAGTCCAGGTTAGGCAGAGTCCCTCATTGACTCTCTTCAAGAGGAATCTTGATGAGTGGATGGGAGATCGTAGGTTTACCCCGGGTATCACTTCTGTGTCACTGTTAGACAGAGGCACAGTATACTAACCTCGAAAAAGGGCATAGCAAAATAAACTTAAAATGGGTGGCGAAAGCCAAACACATTCTGGCTAGGGTTATAAATGCCCTAGGGCAGATAGCCTAGTATGAACCTATGAACCTATAAAATACCAGGATTTGCAAGCAGAAATGAGGGCAGTGTGGAAGGAAACTCAGACAGTTCTGCTAGCAGTAGGAGCAATGGGTCTTATAAAAAAGAATTTACAATTGTACTTCGATATGTTACTGATACATGTAACTCTGTACGTACTACAGGAGGAATCATTACTAGGCACACTGCAGGTACTGCGAAGAGCACTTCTGGTTAACATCAAAGACTGAAACAATACTAATTTCATGAACTTTAATCATACTTTGATTTAGGAATGGGGTCCATTCCTGTCATGGTATTAGAACCTGTAACTGTACTGATATTGCTTTCACTTTCTATACTTGCATCATTAACAATTCTGGACTCAGTATTCCACATCAGCTCATTTCTAGCTTGTACAACAACATCCCTTACATTTCAGATTTAGTAATTCTCGTTAGCTCATTTCCAGTTTGTATGTATTGGATTCAGTATTTGTCATTAACTCATTTCAGGTTTCTACTCCGACATCTGCTAAAGTTTTCATTCTCTGTTGCCCTACTATCACAGCATGCTTCTGATAACAGATAGAAACCTCCACCAAACTTCTGTCTCCTTTTCTTATAATCTCTGCCTTAAAGGAGTACCGCACCCACAGACTCAAAAAACATGTTTAAAACATTATGGCATGATGTTTCCTACACTTTAACAGCACTCTGGGATTATTTACAGGATTTTAAATATTTTTATATGTAATTCCAGACTCTGACCACCTGGAGGCTGGCATATTGACGTGGTTTGGATAAATCAGGTTGCCATCCAGTATCCCAGAAATCATTGTTTGGCTCAAAAATGTTACATCATGCAGGCCTCCGTTTGCCTAAAGTTCCTGTCATTTCATAGATGTTGCATGTGTACAAAGTACTGAGT
The DNA here is from genome assembly GCF_019279795.1 of Protopterus annectens. Lineage (NCBI taxonomy): Eukaryota > Metazoa > Chordata > Ceratodontiformes > Protopteridae > Protopterus > Protopterus annectens. The sequence goes on from NC_056737.1 coordinate 516,968,312, forward strand.
AAAATAGAACAGTGTAAGTAACATTCCCTGATGCTGGATGACTACTTAAAACAGAAACAGTGCAAATGCCATAGAACACACTCAAAGTGCTGTTTACTGCTGCCTATTTTTTCTAATTTAGTTTAAATGGCACTAATTTATGAGAAAATGAATTCTAGTTCATTTACTTCTCCCCTCCCCCATAACACTTAGCTTTCCCTAGCTGTCAAAGTCCTGAGGGTAATTTGACCTGGTAATTCCATTGATTGGCAGATCTCAGCAGGGTGCTTGACTCATGTAATTTAATCTTTGCTCTAGCATTTCCTTTGTTAGAGGGGACATTTTTTTGCTGCACTATAGCCATGGCCTTACTTGACTGCAATCACATCCAGTAAGGTCTTGCACCAAGGAGCTAACGAATAAAACATTTATACTATTAACCAGTTTATATCTTTATTAATTTAAGTGTTAAGGTATCAATTCATGCTTCCACCTTGTTAAAAATTGAGATTTATATGTGCAAAGTGTGTTGGTATGCAGTGTTTGCCTTCATATGTTTTTACTCCACTGGTTGGTTTGCAAAAAAAAAAAATCTTTTGCAGTGTCCCTGGATTTGTCTTTGTACATACAAACCACGTTGCTATATTTTCCCCTTCCTTTTTCTTGTGTCCAGAAGTCACTTATAACAAAGTAAATGTTTTACTGATTTTTTTTTAAATAAAGGACATCAAGGTTAACTTACCTTGAATCAGATAATGGATGCCACTGCAAAGAATCACTGTTGAAATATTTGTGCATGGATAAAATCCCTTACTAAATCTATTTGCCAGCCTCCAGTTCAACTGGTGCTATGGCTTTAATGTACTGGTGTGTTTGCTCATCTCCTCCATCACATACCAATTTTGCAGTGTAGTAACCACCCGATATGCCCATACACCTTTAGCCATCAATATGCAGCTACTCCTGTTTATGTGTGTATGTAAATTCATTTTCAGACTTAAGGTGTGGAAGCTGCACTGAATAATTCTAGGTGCTTGTTCAGGTTTCACATGGTGCTTGCTTAGAGATACTCTCATGTTAAGCCACTATGAATATGTTGCACTGCCACCTCTGATACCAGGGTAATGTTTTAATCTTTCTATTCCCGCACTGCACACTAGCAATATCTGGTGCAAATACAACAGAGAAGTATGCAAGCGATACACCACCTAAGCATCATTTGCCGTGCAGAATGTACAAGTATGCATACCAAATTTCTGTGTTTCCAAACATCGGTGTTACTACACTACTACTGAACAAAATGAACAGCACTCAGGCTGGGGGAAGGACAAGGGAGCCATGACATCACAGAATAGGTGGGTCTTATTATTTTAGTTAGAATCAGATGACGGCTGTGGTGATGTCACTTTGGGGGAGGGAACTGATTAAAAAAAAAAAAAAAGTACCTGCACTGCCTGGCCTCGACGATGCCAGTAATTGGGTGACTCCAGCAAGCTTTATTCAAACGTGAGAGAATCATTTTGTAAGTGAAACCATCACAGTATGAGAAGGTAGGCTTCTGTTACAGAAGTAAGGGGAATTATAAAAATTGTAAATGCTTTATTGTTGTTTCTTTACAGAGGACAATGTAAATAGGGAGGGAAAGGGCCGTGAAGTTGAGGAATACATCAGAGAAACCTGTTGTACTCCTTTAATTAATGTTTCTAGCTTTCGCTAGTAACCTGACAAACAGAACTCAATTCCCATTGTCTACAGTCCCTATGTTTTAGCTCACCCAGAATCTTACTAAGGCTCTTTCCAATGTTACACTCTCTCTCAGTGTACAGTGCTTTTTTCCTTTTTCTTGACTTCTTTAGGGTGCTCTCCTTCTGTCTCATAGTGAAGCAATACTACTTTGCCATTATCTTTTCTTTCTCTAAGTTGCTTTCCTTTAATCTCAGGGTGAATACTTATTAAATGAGAGGATAGTATTTCTTCTACATCCCTCTGAAAATGTCATATATAAAAGCAATTCATGTATTAATGTTACTATTTGCTTACTTATTACCTGATGTTTAGAGTCTCTGAATTGTTCAAGCTTACCATGGTGTGGAAACCAAAGGACTTAAGGTTTTCACATCATGGTAAGCCTTTCTGAATCCCGGGATGCGACTTTTTAGTCAAGTGTTAGATAACAATTTTAATTGCTTGAGAAGCATAAAGCATGCTTAAATCATACTTATCAATCAACAGGATATAACTCCAACAACAAAAATGAGGATTGACTAGATGATTATAATCTGAAAGTTCCAAAGCTTGTGCTGGTGAGAAGAAATTCTGATTTGTGAAACTTTAAAATCTGCACCCGGCACTTTAAAGCCTGAGATTCTTCCTGAGAACTATAATGTAATTAAATACTATAATAAAACTAATAAACAAATTAACCTTTTTAATTGGTGATACCATTAAGAATTTTATTGGATAAGTTTGGTGTGTTTTTCAACGTAAATACTATGTCACTATGTAAGCTGTGTCACTTAAAATTTGCAGTTCTAATTTTTTTAAATTGTATTTTTAAGTCTAAAGGCATAACACAGGCTTTCAAGTGAGAAATTTAGTATAAAGATCATCACTGTCATCATCAACCTCTTTTTCTAATTTTCAAAAATAGAGGTCGGGGTGTCATATCAACATCTGTATTCAACACCACTCCCCTACTTTCTTTGACACTCATACCTGACTATTGCAGGTCTTATCTCACACAGTCTATCTTCCTCTTTGCTGGATGCCCTCATATGCTCCTGCCGTGTTCCTGATTGCTCCAAATCTTCTTCACCACATTGTCTTCTGCACATGTCTAAACTACTATAATCTATTCTCATTGACATTTTCTGCAATTGGAGCTACTTTGGCTTCTGCTCTTATGTCATTTCTTCATCTGTCCCACAGTGTGCATCCTACCACCTGTTTCAAGCACTTCATCTCTATCACCTCTAGCTTCCTCAACTGCTCTGCCTTTTCTGCCCAGGTTTCTGTACCACACACTAGTATTACTCACACCAATGTTTTGTACACTAAACCTTTCAGCTTTTTTGCCATTCTTGTGTCATACACTACCCATGACACTCTGGAGCCCCTCTGATTCAAGCTTTGACCTCTTCATTTAGACTCCCTTCTACTCAACCATCCCTCCCTCATGCTTGAAGCTGTTAACCTGTTCCACTGCTTTCCCTCTCTCAGTTTTCAGCTTCTTCTGATTTCCCCATTTACTGCCACTGCAGCTATCTTATCTGTACTCATTTTCATCTCATGTCCCTTCATTTTGCATTTTATTCACCTATCCTTTAGTGAAGCTCTTGTTCAGTCTGCTTGTAATTCCACATTAATTGTATACAGCAACTTTGTTGATCTGTCCCTTCTGACCTGTTTGTTAATGCAGTCCATCATCAGTATGGACAACAGTGGGCTCAGAGGCAAACCCTGATGCACATTTACTCCCAATGGAAACTCCTCTGTGAGATCGAACTCAGTTCGTAATTGAGTTATTGGGTCCTTGTACATAGCTTTCACTAATTCTATCAATGTTTCTGGGACTCTGAATCACCACAGGACTGTCCAAATCAGCTTTCTTGGGACCTTGCCATATACTTTCTCCAAGTCTAGGAATGCCTAGTTGGACTCTCTATTTCGAGCTTCTTTCTTCTCAAGTATCTGTCTAATTGCAAACATTGGGTCCATTGTGCTACATCTCAATCTGAATTCGAAATGCTCATCTCCCATCTTACTTTCTACTAATCTGCATATTAATTTAAGAAATCACACTCTCCAGAGCTTTTATACAGTGTGGCAGGAGTCTGATACCTCTGTACTGCCCACAGTTGTGAATGTCCCCTTTGTCCTTGAACACCGGCACTCCTTGTCCTGGGTAGTGTCACCTGTGAACCAGTTGTCAAGGATGGCCTCTCAAGTTTAGTCTAAAGTGTAGGTCAGGGTGATTCTGGAGTTCCAGACATTGCTATTCTAAACCAAAAACAAACTCCTTAACAAGATATTACTACAATTTCCTAAGTTCATGATCATGAAAAGTTGGAGCATCACAGACTATGTGAAGAACCCTGACCACCCTGAAGAAAATCACACCCACAAAGGCATGTATCCCTGTGGCCCACCAAACTGTACATATTGCAAATACATGAGCAACAGAGACAGCTTCTACTGTCCGAACAACATCAGAAAGGTTTACTCCAACTGAATGTATGGAAATTGCAACACAGATAAACTGGTATACAGAGCACAACACAACAGACATCCAGAGTTCTATATCAGAAAGGCAATCAACAAACTAAAAACAAGTAATCTCCGTGGTATCCCCAAAGTCTCAAAACAACCCACTAAAGTATAGTGGGTCCAAAAACAAAACAGTGTAAGAAACTTCTCTGTGTGGAAAATTTTCATTCCATATATTTCTAGTTAATCACTGTATATTAATCAGATCAAACAATAGTAGTAGAAGTAGCGAACGTAAACTTGTCAAGTCAAAACAAAACAAAAAGTAATAATAGAAAATATATAATTGTACAGCATTACTAAATATTTGAAAGTAATCCAAGCAAGGCAGGCAGTGTGTTTCCAGTCGAAAATCTTTTATTAAGTACACAGACAAGCGATCCAAGTAAAACAAAAACAGAGTAATAATTTCCTCACAAGCTTTCTAAATATCTATATACTTTTTTTTATCAGGCATGGGAATGGTTTATTGTGCTGTAAAACAAAGTGTTATCGGTACACATGTTAAATTCACATCCCTTCCCCCATCAGTGTAACATTCGAGCTGGTCCTGCCCTACTTAGTAGCTGTCATAATAATATACAACCCTTATGTACTTTATATAAAATTATATAATGATGTGGTACCTCTTATTTAACCAAATTATTAAGTAGATTATTAAGTCTGTGATTTTATCCAAGACAATATACTACATGGCTGGAAATATATCAACCTTAGTTCATTTGGCAATCAAAAATATATATAAATATACATTTTGCATGTAAAAATCAATTTCTATTTTCATAACCTATTGTTAACAAAGATCACTTTCGTCCTTCTAGACTTCTTCAGGTCTGTGTACAAGAGCCCCACAAACCTATATAATTGTATAATTAGTTAGTATTGTTATTACACATCATTTTGAATAAAGTGGAAAAAAGAACCAGAAAAAAATAAAAATAAGAAAAAAATGTATGTATGATGAAAACAAAATATACACTTAAATTTCAACTGATTTAAAATGGTATTTAAAACCAATTTGTAGAATAAAATAAAATAAAATACAATTAGTCATGTAAACAATGTGGCAGTTTTCTAAGTTCCAGTGCACTTTTAATTGAACAGTAGTAGTTTAGTCCAGGCTTCTTAAAAGAGTTCAGCTTTAATTGCCACATGAGTTCATGTTTCTCCAGAATATTTGGGATGTCTCCTTCAAGATCACCCATGTCTATGCGATCCAGGATCTGGAACTTAAAACCTGTGTGTCTTTTATGAAGAGAAAGGTGTTTAGCTAGTGCATTATTTTTACATCCAGAGCGGATTTCTGACAGATGACATGAAATCCTATGCTTGAGTTTATTTACAGTCTTGCCCACATAGAATGTATCACATTCATTGCACTGTGCCCTGTAAATTACTTTTTTAGTGTTACAGTTGAAGGAGACATTTATTTTATTCTACAAATTGGTTTTAAATACCATTTTAAATCAGTTGAAATTTAAGTGTATATTTTGTTTCCATCATCATACAAACATTTTTTTTTATTTCTATTTTTTTCTGGTTCTTTTTTCCACTTTATTCAAAATAATGTGTAATAACAATACTAAATAATTATACAATTATATAGGTTTTTAGGGTTCTTGTACACAGACCTGAAGAAGTCTAGAAGGATGAAAGCGATCTTTGTTAACAATAGGTTATGAAAATAGAAATAGATTTTTACATGCAAAATGTATATGTATATATTTATACATATTTTTTGATTGCCAAATGAACTAAAGTTGATATATTTCCAGCCATGTAGTATATTGCCTTGGATAAATTCACAGGCTTAATAATCTACTTAATAATTTGGTTAAATAAGAGGTACCACATCATTATATAATTTTTTTTAAAGTACATAAGGGTTATATATTATTATGACAGCTACTAAGTAGGGCAGGACCAGCTCGAATGTCACACTGATGGGGGAAGGGATGTAAATTTAACATGTGTACCAATAACACTTTGTTTTACAGCACAATAAACCACTCCCATGCCTGATAAAAAGTGGGTATATATATATATATATATATATATATATATATATATATATATATATATTTAGAAAGCTTGTGAGGAAATTATTACTCTATTTTTGTTTTACTTGGATCGCTTGTCTGTGTACTTAATAAAGGATTTTCGACTGGAAACAGACTGCCTGCCTTGCTTGGATTACTTTCGAATACTTAGTAATGCTGTACAATTATATATTTTCTATTATTACTTTTTGTTTTGTTTTGACTTAAGACGGGTTTACGTTTGCTACTTCTACTACTATTGTCTGATCTGATTAATATACAGTGATTAACTAGAAATATATGGACTGAAAATCTTCCACACAGAGAAGTTTACACTGTTTTGCAATCAACAAACTAAAGACCAGGATAGCATAACACTCCACAGACATGAGATATGGAACCCAGACCAACCCCCTGGCCAAACATGCAGCTGTCAAACCAGGACACCAGACCTTCCTGTTTCACATTATAGACGACGTACACCACAAGGAACAAAACAGCAATGAAAATGACATTTTGGAAAGAAAAGAACTCAAGTAACAAGTAAGACTGAACACTGGAAAGACACCAGGAATGAAAACTACACAATTCATCAACTGCATCCTTAACCTCAGGAAAAGTCACCACCTTTTTTATTGAAAGACCTTGACCACCCCACTGACTAAGTTCCAGAAGCAAACTGGTCATGGTTTTACTGGAATCTAGACTCAATCAGCTACAACCACACAATTGCAATAATCCACTGGATCCCAGGTGGCATGATCTTCAGGCAAATATCTCCTTTAAAGCTGCCACATTCTGGGATGGAAAAGTCCTAAGTTCAGGACAAGATCCCCAGGGCATGCAACTCAACATCACATCATCCAGAATTCCTCAGCTCTATTTATTACATCACAGAGACAGATTACTTTAGACCTGATTTACCCACCAACCCCACGATTACTTTGATGACATATTTTACATTGTAGCCCCACCAAAGAGAACTGAGAAAGACCCCTAACACCCTAACCATGAGGTGTACAATAATCTAAAAATGGCATTAACTTATCTAAAAAAGACAACCATACTTGCTGTAATCAAGAAAAGGGACCTGGTTTTTCTCAACCTTCCCTGACTTTGCAGGTCTTTTTTTCTGGTTAAGGAAAGGCATCTGACCTGAAGCGTAGGGTTGCAGTTGTTATGGTGGAAATAACAACTCTGAATCCAGCACATGGAGGAGGAGAGACCAGGGAGCACACCAAACCTAGGAGGTCACCATGTACTAGTAGCTCAGGGAATACGCTCAATAACCCTGACTCCCAGCGGTAAGCTTTTTCTGAGGAAAGGCTTTCTCATGGCTTGCTGAACTATTCTTCCATTTCTCCTGCAGTGTTTACATTTGTTTATGCCTCTGGAAGAAATGGCTACAACCAGGGAATAGCTATTCCACATACATGAAAGAGGCATGAGACTCAATGACCACACCAAACAAGGATGGTTCCAGCAAATGTACATCTTTATACCCTGCAGACATGTCTTTTCTGATGACAGCCTCTACCGCTGAATGAACCCCCACTTTAAAACCATTCTTTCTGAATAGTTTAAGTATTTTGATGCTTCATTATAAAGTTTTACAATCAAAACTAGCCCCTCCAAAACTATAAAAGATCATAAGGGGGACCCAGCTCCCATACCATATGACATTCAAAGTGATGACTATCACGGTGTTCTAAACAATAACTACCAAAGGCTAAATCATGCTGATTTTCAAGGAAACTTCCAAATATGTTTGGTGACTCATTTTTTTAAACTTCTGAAGAAAATAAGCAGATTCAAAGAAGGTGATCAAAAGCACTGCAGATTTCCAAATCCACTTTACACTGTTAAAAATGACCCATCGAAAAGATGCTCTCCTCCATTAATTTCAGAATATCAACACTCCAAACACAAAGAACTGGATGAAGAATGAGAAGGAATTTAGAAGCAAAATAAGCTTTAATAAGGACTAAAAAAAAAGACTTAAAACAACATTTATCTATGCTTAAAATGCCATTGCTTCCATGCTTGTTGTTCTTTTTATGCTGAAAAGTAATACCATCATGTAATGTTAACTTTTAGGATCAGATCAATCTCACCTAAACTCAACCCCATGACCTCAGCAAGATGAGCCAGGCCTGGCACAACTACAGGGAAGGGCAGCTGAAGAGAATGACCAGAACCAAAACCCTTAAATACTGATTAACAACTGTTAAAGGGGAAGTTAGATTAGGATTCCACCAGTCAAGTTTGTTTTTGTGGGGTAGTTTTGGGCTTACTTCTAAGTAGGTACAGCAGCCTCTATGTTTGTACACTGTTTCTGTGAATAATTTTGCAATGACTGTTGTGAACTCTGGGTTGGATAGGGCATTGAATTTGAACAAACTGCTGCGTAATAGATACAGTTTACTTTAGAATAGTTTCTAACTGTAATAGGTTTTTCTGAGTTTTCCAAGCTGATTTTTAATTTGAATGAGACAGCTCTGTGATCTGAACTCACCAGTGAAGATGTGATGGGGTGATGCAGTGCTCTCCCATATTGGTGAGAACAAGGTCTTGTATGTTTGAACCTCTGGTTGAAGTGTGTACTAACTGATCAAGGGCATTTGTGTTAAAGTCCAGGAAACATTTTTCCTGCAGACTGGTGCCAATGTAGGTTTTCACAGTCTATAGAAGGGTAGTTAAAGTCTCCCATCAATAGAGTATTTGGTTGGATGGAGATAGCCTCCAATAGGTCTAAATAAGAGTTGTAGGATAAGCTATAGCTTGCTAAAATATGGTAAGGGACTCTATCTAAGGTGATCTGCATGTGGATGAACTCAAGGGTATCAACCTGTTTAATCAACCTTGAGGTACACTTGTTGCTAATGTAGATCAAGACACCCCCACCTTTAGTCCCGGTCTGTGCTAAATGTGTGGAAGGCACTGTAGTCTTGCACAGCTGGAGTACATTCTGTGGCTGTAAAGTATGTGTTAGGACATGGTAATAGTGCTGGGATATGGTATTAGTGCTAGGATATGGTATTAGTGCTAGAATATTGTTATAGTGCTGAATATGGTATTAGTGCTAGGATGTTGTAATAGTGCTAGGATGTGGTAATAGTGCTGGGATATGGTATTAGTGCTATCTGATGTACAGGCCAGTTGCCCTAGGCTTGACTTTGTGTAACGTAATACTAAATTGCAGGTTACAGTCACAGTACTAATGTTTACAGGTTTACTTCTGTGTTTTCCAACTCAGATAGACCAGATCATCTCCTAATGCCACTTCATAGAAGATCCCAGTCATTTTAATGTAAAAGCACATACAAGATTGCTTGAGAGTGTATTCTTCCACAAAACAACTTTAACAAACTACCCAGACAAGGCAACTTCAAGTGAATCAGACCATTTGAAGAAATGACAGTTTGATGAAATGCAGTAATTTTAACCTTAAATACAGACAAATGTACAAATAAAACAAAAAAATCAGTAACCAATCACTAAAATAGCTTCTGGAAGTGTGATTTATAAATACAAGTACTTATCTTATGCCTGGATGGCATGTGATGGAAGGAAATCAGTTCAGAGGCTCTGCCAATGACACACAGAGTTGCTGAGCTCTGTGGGAATCAGCCAAGAGACTCTAAAACACATCAAGTTTATACAGGCACTTAAAACAAAGGAAACTTTTTGGAAAAAAAAACAAAGGAAACTGTGCAGAATTCCTCTAGCAGGGCCAGAATTGCAGGAATACAACAATTAAATACCAACAAAAATACAAAGTAGCAACTTACACAGTAACACTGCCAATAAAGCTTAAAATTGCAGTTCTCAGCAATCAGTGAACAGTACAATACTGGGGATAATTGAAAAGATTTAAAGGGCAAAAAGCAGATAAAGTATTTAAATGAAACACAAAACAGTAAAAAAAAACTTTCATCTGTCAGAAATTGCACAGGATTTACTCAGGACCCTCTCAAAGTATGGCATATACTGTGATTTATTAATACCCTAAAATGTTACGTTGTTGCTTGCATTTCAGAGTGCAGGGCTCAAGTCATTCCACCTTATTTGCCTACTATATGACTGAAGACAAGGCATTTAACCTGGCAGTGTTCTTCAACTACCACTAACAACGGATACTTGCGTCTAATGTGTTTACCTGGTTAGTAAATCCATTGCTACAATATACAAACTGAAGTACAGGAAAATGAATTTACGTGATAGTGAAAAAATGTTTTGCTTTTCTGTGAACCACATGCAGTTACAGAAAAGAACATGTTTTGTGTGTATTTAAGGGACTGACTGCAGGTTAGACACTGTTCTTAGAATTATTTGTTTCTCGTCCACTGAAAGCAAACCTAATATGGAAGAATTTTGTAATACTTAAATACTGCAATTGCTGACTCAGAATATTGCCTTCTAGAAAATACTCACATGCAAATTTATCAAATATAATAATTTTGCATAGTAGGAGCAAGACACAGACATTAACTATAAGAATAGTGATAAACAAGGTGATTACACCAGTCGTTTTAATGCGACAATGCAAAGTTAGTCTTTTAAAATATGCCTAATTTTAAATACTGAGCTGAAAAGATGCAGTAAAGCATCAGCAGAAACAAAAATCTAAGTTATCTAAGTTAATAAAGGGTAAAACAGAAGAACTATGTTAAAGACCAGATCTGCAGTGTATCTGCATATGATAAAGCATATGGATAACTCCCTGCCTGTGCTTTGAGTATAGATGAGGAAAGCAGTGACTTCTTTATCTGATTTAGATAGTGACTCTAATCAAAAGAAACTGAAATAGGCAAAAGTACAAACAGGTCCTAGCGCACTATTCTTTCTCTGAAACAGACATTTAGCTAGACCACTTTCTAGACAGTCTAGTACTGACTGAAAGAGTGAATCCCCCACCTTATGATCTTTTCTTGTTCTGCTTTCTCTGGGCAGTGACATAAAATCTTTTGTAATAGGGCAGATCATCAGAATGAATTTTAATTGATTTACAATATCTAGTATCAATCAGTGGATATAAACTAACTCCTGAAAAGATGAAGTACAGTAAACTCTCACTTAACTGGCACCAATGGGGACTGGTAGATGCTGGTTAAGTGTCGTTTCCAGTTGCTTGAGAGATGCTTGGAGATTTTTGATTGGCTCGTATACCAGCATATATCACAAAGCAGAGCCAATTCTGTTCAATGCAGAACAGCTGCCTGTTCCACATTGAACAGAAGAGGCTTGGTTTTGCCATTTTTGATTGTATGCCAGTATATGAGCCAATCAAAAAACACAAAGCTGAGCCTCTTCTGTTCAATGCGGAACAGCACGCTGTTCTGCACTGAGTAGAAGTGGCTCTGCTTTGTGATTTTTGGTTGTCTCATACCTACGCCGGCATATGAGCCGCTCAAAAATCACAAAGCAGAGCCTCTACTGTTCAATATGCAACTGCGGGCTATTCCACAATGAGCAGAAGTAGCTTTGCTTTGCCATTTTTGATTGGCTCATATCTCGGTATGCAAGCCAATCAAAAATGCCAGTTGCTTGAGTTCCGGATAATGGGGACTTTACTGTAGTAACTATTACAGTAGGCTTTGATAAGACTTGAACTTCTTGTATATTAAAGGAAAACAACGGGATATCAAATCAAATATCTCTACCTGATGTCTCTCTAAAATCCTGTTATGTGATACAGCCTCAAAAAAACATAACCGCAGCTTTAAAAAAAAATCCACTATTCTCTTTTACTGCTTAGGCTTCATACTTTTCCGTACTGTTTGACTTTCAGTTTTAAAACCAAGATGAAAACTGTCTAGTCGTCTCTTAAATAATGATGTCACATCTGCCATAGCTCTTGCTGAAGATCCTGGGAGGTTTCCTCCCCCAAAGTGACGTAAACACTGCCTTATTTGCATGCTGTACAGAATCCCTGTGATCCTCCCACATTGTGATGTCAACACTGCCTTTCCCAGCCCACTGTTAACCTAATAAATGGACTAGGTGCTGTGTGGAACTCCTTTTCTGTGTTAGCAAATCTGGTCGACTCTATTCATGTGAAGCACTTCTTCTTCACCAGCGTTTTGCTACTTCATAAGTAAGGTAAGTCTTATTACTTATTACTTCTTAATAGTGTATCCTAAATGTAATCTGTCCCTGTTTCTATGCCTCCCTAGCCCTTATATTGTGTCCTCCCAAGTGTTTAATTGCACATTAGTGGAGTTAATCTTTTTCTGTTTGTAAGGGTGCCACGTGCTTCCCTTTCGCAGCTGCATTTTTAGCTTAGCCTACTTATTTTCGTTTTGATCCAGGGTTTATATTTCCCTGGTTATGTTTAATGCTGGCGTCTCTTGTATTCTTGAGTCGGCCTGTGTTTCTGTGCTTGTTGCCTTTGGGTTTCCTTCTGAAGTAAGTGTATTGCTGCTTGTAGTAATTGTATTACTGTCTAGTGTTTTTAGTTGCTTGCTGGTGTTTTTTAAAAACTATGCTATATTTGCAGCTATATTTGGTTTTCTTTAGTTGATGCCTTGTGCTTCGCGATTGTGGTTGCTGGTGTGTTTTTTTTTAAAAACCTTGCTGTATTTGTTGCTGTATTTGGTTTTCTTTAGTTTGTTGATGCCTCGTGCTTCGTGATTGCATGCTGCAGATGTTTTGTAATGTTTTCAGCCGTTTGTTTCTGTTGTTGAGCTTCGCATTTCGGTCTTGTCATGTTTTTTATTTTTTTTTTTAATATTAGTAATCCGTTTTATTGGTTATGCTGCTGGGCTTGCTCCGTTTTATTTGTTATGCTACTGTGCTTGCTCCGTTTTAGTGTGTGTGCCATCAAACCTGCTACCTGCTTGAAACTTTGCCACAGCTGAATAATACCTTTTTTTCCCCCATTAGCTGGGTAATGAAATTATTTTAATGTGGACGCTGGAGCCATTAGGCATAAAACTTATTTATTGAGTAATTCTGCAGCCTGTAAACATACTTATGAATAGTCAGCAAAAGAGTGGTAGTAGTCCAGGGGTGGTTTCTGCAGCTATACTTGTTTCATGCAACTAAGCTAAGTGCATTTCTGGGTTCCCATGTAAGATTATTATAGCAGGTAAATATACAGTGATGTAGGCAATATAGAGGTTCAACATTTTGTCCATCAGTATGTGTCCATAGTTTAGAAGTAGCCTCAGACACTTCACAATGCTCAGTTACACATAGAGCGCAGGTTCTTGTAAGATTAATGTCACGGTTGCTATCATATTCTTTGAGCCTGCGTGTTGTTTTGTTTTTAAATTAATGAAAAACGTAAGGGAAATAAGACAGAAATAGAAGATAGATGGGAAAGGAAATGAGGAATTTTGCTGCTTGTACAAGCACAGCAGCTTAGTCATTGTAAAGCTGCTAAGCAGCATGCCTTGAGTGAGAGTTGCTGCCAGTTCCTATTGAAATAATGGAATCGGCATGGCATATATTTTTTTGACTTTGTTATAAAGTTTGGTAGACAAAATACTATTTCTTTAGTCTGCAAAGTGATATTCTGCCTGTTAATATAACATTTTGTGAGTGAGTATAGCACACAAGCCACTGAGTAGCAAAGTCTGATAAAATCTCTAAGGCTGGTAAGCTTTTCTGATCTCAGTTTTCTTGTAGTGAAGTACATGCCTTGTAACCATTTTTTTTTTTTTGTGGCCAGGGATAGCACTATCATGGTAGGGGCTCTGAGTGAGAAGAAATAAAATAGGAGGAGGAACTTGCTAAAAAATACAGGTAACATATGTAGTGCCTTCAGCTGGAGGCCTTCTAATGTCCATAGGATACAGCAAGGGGCAAGTGTGTGTGTGTGTGTGTGTGTGTGTGTGTGTGTGTGTGTGTGTGTGTGTGTGTGTGTGTGTGTGTGTGTGTGAATGCAAGCAAGCGGCAAGTATGTGTGTGTGTGTGGGTATGTGACCTAAAAGCAAGGGGGCAAGTGTGTGTGTGACCGCAAACAAGGGGGCAATTGTGTGTGTGACACCGCAAGCAAGGGGGCAATTGTGTGTTTGACCGCAAGCAAGGGGGCAATTTTGTGTGTGTGTGTGTGTTTGACCGCAAGCAAGGGAGCAATTATGTGTGTGTGTAAGACTGAAATCAAGGGGGCAATTGTGTGTGTGTGAGACTGCAAGCAAGGGGGCAATTGTGTGTGTGTGTGTGCGAGACTGCAAGCAAGGGGGCAATTGTGTGTGTGTGAGACTGCAAGCAAGGGGGCAAGTATGTGTGTGAGACTGCAAGCAAGGGGGCAAGTGTGTGTGTGAGACTGCAAGCAAGGGGGCAAGTGTGTGTGTGAGATTACAAGCAAGGGGGCAAGTGTGTATGTGAGACTGCAAGCAAGGGGCAAGTGTGTGAGACTGCAAACAAGGGGGCAAATGTGTGTGAGACTGCAAGCAAGGGCCAAGTGTGTGTGTGTGTGTGTGTGTGTGTGTGTGTGTGTGTGTGTGTGTGTGTGTGTGAGACTGCAAGCAAGGGGGAAATTTTGCCTCTTTCAAGATTTCTTGTGCTGTGAAGTTCATAGATACAACTGATTGAGTAGATTTTATAGGGAGCTGAGAGATGCAGGGCTGCAACAATTATTAGTGCTGCTTATGTCTGCTTGCTTTGCTAATATCACAACAGGTTGTTTGCTTTTGATGCAGAAGGCTGTGGTTTCTACTCTCATAGATGCATTTGTGAAACTGTACTGCATTGCAAATGGGGTGGATGATGCACTCCTTTCTGGTGAAGAAGATTGTCATCCATTCCCTACTGTAGTATTACCAGCTTATTGTTCTTGTGTAAGAGAAGTAAATTATTCAAAAAGGGCAACTATGACATTATTTGTTGATGACATGACATCTAATTTTTGGCTAGCAGCAACCGCTTCATTAGTTACAGATCGCTTTAATGTGGAATTATTTACAGGACGTTTACTGCTTCAGAAATTGTGCGTATGTACTGATACTGGTGGACTGTAGAAGTCTGACTACACTTGTGATGGAAATATTCAGAATTGGGCAGTATTGTCATTATTGGTGCATGCATTTTGTTGCACTGTTTTCAGGAAAAATGTTTGAAACAGTAAATTTAAAACACCCACTAAAACTGGACTGCATTGTACAAGGAATATAATTATATACAATCAGGAAGGTGTATTCAACAACATATGCATTTTTTCATGTGCAAAGGGTCTGAGAATTTTAAAATATCAGTAACTGAAAGTGAAACTTAGACTGCCACTGGCTACATGTGTTATCTTTGAATGTCTGTTTCAGTGCTGTTGCAATGTCCAGATTCTGACTGCAAGCAAGGTCGAAGTGTGTGTGTGTCCGCAAGGTGGCAAGTGTGTGTGTGTGTGTGTCTGCAAGGGGGCAAGTGTGTGCGTGTGTGTGTGGCTGCAAGCAAGGGGGCAATAGTGTGCATGTGTGCGTGACTGCAAGCAAGGGGGCAATAGTGTATGTGTGTGTGTGTGTGTGTGTGACTGCAAGCAAGGGAGCAAGAGTGTGTGACTGCAAGCAAGGGGGCAAGAGTGTGTGACTGCAAGCAAGGGGGCAAGAGTGTGTGTGGGGGACTGCAAGCAAGGGGGCAAGAGTGCGTGTGTGACTACAAGCAAGGGGCAAGAGTGCGTGTGTGTGACTGCAAGCAAGGGGGCAAGAGTGTGTGTGTGTGTGTGTGTGACTGCAAGCAAGGGGGCAAGAGTGTGTGTATGTGTGACTGCAAGCAAGGGGGCAAGAGTGTGTGTGACTGCAAGCAAGGCTTCTTATTTTTGGATTGTTAGTCTCAATTTTTGTGGTTTTCAGTCAAACTCTTTCGGAATAAAGTCACTAAATGAGACACTGAGTTTCAGCCTTCATAACCTTCAGAAAAATGCATGCTAAAGCAAGACCTGTTATTCGATCAGCTCTCTCAGTTTATACAAGATCATTTTTTGTACAGTTTTGATGCCCCCCCCCACATATATTTTGTCTTGTCCAGATTTCCTGCATTAACAGGTTGCTAGGTACATGCAAATAAATTGCTTTTTTAGAATTAGGCATATCCCAACCTCTCAACTGTCCCTGAACTTGGCTCAAAATGTTGCTCTTCCCCTAATAATCCCTCCCCAGAAATTGCTATTTTGGAAGAAAACATGGAGGGTTTACCATTAACTGTAATAATCCAGTTAGGGATAACTTTCATTTCATAAATGCATGTTTTTTTTTATTTTGTCAGATGCTCAAGTTAGTAGTACTAATATTAAAAGGAGCCCTTCTTTGACAGGTTACCAGCTGTATTGTGTGGCTATTATCTTTTTGAATCAAATTTTTTTTTTTTTTTTGGGACAATTGCTGCCAAATCATTAGAGACTGAAGAATGAAATCAATGACAGACATTTAAGTTTCAGATTTCATACCCTTTTGAAAATTCATACTAATGCAAGACCTACTATTTCATAATCTTTCCTAATTTGATAGGAGCAATAATCCTACTTCTATTTATTTATTTTATTTATTTATTTATATTTGTTGACCGGGAGTGTCAGACTGGACGTAGGTCTATTTTCAGCGTAGGCCCGAGGAGAAAAGCTCCACAGTAAAATAGACAGTAGTTACATTGGATTATAATGATTAACAATTTAACATAGCACTTACTTTCAACATATTTACAGATGAAGAACATAGTACATCAATAGACAAATAGAATCTTTATCTGTGAAGTACATAACAGACATTAACAAATGTTACAATGAGAAGTTCCTGCTGTATAATAAGTACTAGGCTTATGAGCATCTGAGCTTGCTATAATCAAGGTAGTTAGTGGAGTGGAAAGAAAGGTAGTGGTTGGATGGGGTGGATGATATTAGACTGGGAGTTGCAAGGGCATAGCCAGTATGTTTTTAGTTGCGCTTTTAATAAAGTTTTGAAGTGGGTGCATGATGGTACGGAGGTAATTGTGGGTGGGAGTGAGTTCCATAATTTGGCTATGGCGCAAGAGAATAGTCCTTCACCAGCAGAGTTATTGGCTTTAGTGATCTGCAAGTGATTTTTGTTGCTGGATCTTAGTAGTCTGCTGGTGCGATTAGGGTTGGAGTAGATTCTGGAGGGATGGGACATTTAGTGGATGGTTTACTAGTTTGTGGGCGAGTGAGAGTTGATACCACTGAAGGAGGTGAGGGAGTTCAAGCCAGCCCAGTTCAGCAAGTGAGAGACAGTGGTGACTACGGTAGGATGCCCCTGTGGCGAATTTGGCGATTTTGTTGTAGCAGGTCTCTAGCTTGTTTAGACCACATTGCCTTAGGTTGGTATATATTGGAGAGGCATAAAGTAGGGTGGAGATAAGGTGGGAATTTGCTATTGAAATCTTTGCTGCTTTGGTGAGAAATTGCTCTTTTCTGTATAATACTCCTAGTTTTTTGTGGACTTTTTTTATGGTCATGGATATGTGAATGTCAAATATTAGTTTATTTTCTGTTTCCACTCCTAGCAATTTGGTGTGTTCAGTTGGGTATATAGTGGTGTTGTCTTTTGCTGTGATGTTAAAGTGAGAGTTGTTTTGAGTATGTTTGGTGGGTTGGAAGATGAGTAGTTTAGTTTTGTTTGGGTTGAGTATTAATTGGGCATCGGATAACCATGTTTCAACAGAGGAAAAGGCTTCCTGTGTGACTTTTTGCAGTTTCAGTAGGGACTGGGCTAAGCAGATGATGGTTGAGTCATCTGCATATTGTATGAGTGTACCATGTTTGGTGGCAGAGGCTAGATTATTGGTGTAAACAGAGAAGAGTAGGGGTCCAAGGATGGATCCTTGGGGAACCCCTATGGAGACAGGTAGTTGGGGAGATGTCATTCTGCCATACAACGGATTGTTGGCGGTCAGACAGGTAAATCTGAAACCATTTGGTGACTGATTGTGAGAAGGATAGGTTATTGAGGACAGAGATAAGTTGTTTGTGTGGGACCATGTCAATTGCTTTAGATAGGTCTAGGAAAGTAGAAGAGGAGAGATAGCCATTGTTTTTATGCTGAAGGATAGTGTTAGTAAAGGAGAGTAAGGCAGAAACTATGCTGAGTACTGGAAAGGAGGTTGTTAGTAAGGAGGTAGTCTGAGACCAGAGAGTGTATGCGTCTCTCTAGTATTTTGGAGAGTGGAGAGAGAACAGCTACGGGGCAGTAATTGGTTGGGGTGGATGTCTCCACTTAGGGCTAGTTTTGATATGCATGAGATTATTAGTTTTCTTAGTTTTTGAATGTGTTTGTTTATAAGGGAAACTTTATGATTGTGCTCTGTGGGTACTAGGTATGGTGGGAGGGTTACTATGTTAAGTTGTAAGGCTGCTTTATGTTTGAGTAATATAGTTGGTAGAATATGTCGGGGGTGCATAGGGATGGTTCTTGAGCTGGTGGGAGGGGAGATGAGTGTGGGTGAGACATGAGTGGTGGTGTGAGTGGTAGTACAGTGGTAGTGGTTGAGTGGGGGAATGATGGAGCTTTAGTAGGATGTAAGATATGCAAGGAGAGTGCATGCAGTGAGCATAGGTAAGGTATGCTGGTACATGTTAGTTGAGGAGGTGTGATAGTAGTGGGAAGATGGAGGAGGTAGTGTTGGGTTAGCACTGTGGCTGGCTATTGGAAAGATGGGAGGGGTTTTGAGTCCAATAAAGGTGGGACCACCTGGGGTGGGAGAGAATAGGGGGGCAGGGTGGGGAGCAAAGCGGGTAGAGACCCTGTTAGTTGCTCGTATGAGGGGGCTGGAAACAATCACAAAGCAAAGGCAAGTATGTGTTAAGAAACAATCACAATTGACCAAGGACTGCTCTGAAACTAAGTCATTTCTTAATTTCTCAGGTGGAAAAACAGGATAACCTTGTATCAGTAGGCTACTGTGGTCATAGTTTAAATTTACAAACACACAGTATTGATGAGTTATGGCGGATACTATTTGCTAACAGAAAGGAATAAGAGAAAGTGGAGTGTGTGTGTGTGTGTGTGTGTGTGTGTGTGTGTGGGGAGGGCTGCTTACAAGCCAAAGCAGAGTGCTCTCCAGGGGAAAATTAATATTGGCTCAAACAGGTAGACACATACTCAAAGTTAACTTTAGCTGTTTGCAGACAGTTCAGATCCGGACTGCGCTTTTCCGTTTGTGCCTTTGTCCCACTTCTATGTATGGCTTTGTCCTAATTTCTTGTGCTGAGGTTCATAGGTATTTCAGGATCAATTTATCCTTGCTTTTGAACCAGATTTCTCTGCTTGGTTAGTACAATGCTATAAAATGTAAAAATAAAATCTAAATCATTGTAGAAGTAAAGCAGTGTGTGTGTCTGCGTGTGTGTATGCACTACCATAATTTTTTTTTAAATATTGACTCAAAAAAGCATGTGGGTGCTGTCATGCAAGTCTAAAATATTTCAAGTTAATAGTGCATCATTTGTTAGCTATTTAAACAGGAAGGGAATATAAGTGGCAGATTGCTTTGCAAAGCAGGGATTATTGCCAGTGCTATGTAGCTTGGTTTTAAATTTGACAGGAATAGTGCAACAAAAAAAGTCTCACACTGTAAGGAGGAAAAGGCTGACAAGCAAACAGTACATTACTCTGGTCACCTGCTGTGACGAGTTGTCAATCACATGCAGATAATGGGTCAAATTACCCTTGGCTCTTTGACAGCTAGGGAAGGTAGGTGTGAAGTGGGAGGGGAGATTCCTTGAATAACTAGATTTCAGCCTTCACAAAAGAAAGCAATTTAGCATTTCTAAGATGAAAGAGCTAGAAAATGCACCTTTCAGTTCTGTTCTGCAGCATTTGCACTGCTTGTGTTTTAAGTGGTCATTGAAAAAGGATAACATTTTAACCAAAAGTAGGTGATTTTAAGACTGCAGTGAATGCCTGTTAAGTCAATGAAGTGACAGCAGCTTAAGGCAAAACGTGGCAGATCTGATGCAAATTTTTGGAGACAAATAATGCATTCTGGGATACTTAGAGGCAGAGTAAACAGTCTGAATTTTTTCAATATGCCAGACCCCATGTGGTCAGAGTCAGAAATTGCATCTAAAAATATCTAAAAAGCTCAAAATAGTCTCAGAGTGCTATTAAAATGTAGGAAACATCAAACCATGATGAAATTAATATGGTTTTTGAGTCTGAGGGTGCGGTTGTCCTTTAAAGGAAGAGCAAATATAATGGTCCAGTTTGATGGATCAAGAAAGAAAGAAATAGAAATTGGAAGACCATCAAGTCATTTTTGAATAAATCCACATTCTTCCATTACTATCTTAAGAATGATTGTCTTAGGTAAATGGGGAAAAGTGGTAAAGTTAATGAATCACAGATTGCAGAAAGACAGGACTATTTGCATATGCAAAGTGGTAGGAATCATTGCTTCATGTCTTCACAAGATAAAAAGGTGAATAAAAAAGATGTGTGTGTTTCTAGAGATAGACGACTATAGGCAAAACATGGTTACTGAGACATGGGTCAACTGAATGCTACAGAGTTGTCACCATTTCAGAAATAAGATGTTAGTAAAGGCAGAGTTTTATATCACACAAGACATTAGTAACTATATAAAAACAGAGGGAACTGCTGTGATTTTTATTATTTTTTGGCTAAAGTTAAGCTCTGAACAAGCATACCAAGATACGCTATTATACTGCTGGGGTGTCAAAGACGATAAAGGGTCTTTAAGCTTTTATTACTGGCATAATAGAATATTACACTTACACTATTGGGAATACTCTGGGTATGACTCCTTACTAACTGGCAGTTACTAATCTGACACACAGGAAATTGGGTATATTTTTTATTATATGGTAATATTCAGTTAAACATTGATTTTTATTCCCCAAAAGTTATGAATTGTATTTCCAAAAAGTTATTCTGTTTCAGGAAATCATAAAGAATATTTATTATGTTCAACAGGTAGTTCACAAAGAACATATTGACTGGGTTTCAGACGAAAAAATAGGAAACTTGTGGAAAGCTGTAAAAACTTCATTTTTACAAAGGTGGTAGTCAATATGTACTGGTGATTCATGGAGTATTTTTAAATTAATTAAGGTATTACCAGTTCTACTAAGTACACTGTGGTCACAACTTGATTGTTTTAAACATTCACATCAAGTTTTATAATTTTATACAATGATGTGTTAAATATGCAAATATATATGAATTTTCAAAGTAAACGTTTTCCAAATTCTCTTGGGGGGGTGCCACAAAGAAAGGGTGACTCTGTACTTACGAAACACTAGAAAAGGTTCTTTTGACAGGAAGGCCTGCAGCTCTGAAATTCACCTAGCTGAGGTAACAGCTAATTAGAGTTTGATTTCCAAGTAAGAAGTTTGACAGGACAGAAGCAGTTGGTTCAAAAGGTGGTAGTGTTCAAGCACATAATAAAGAACCCTGAGGTCACAAGGTCCTGCCAACATGTGTGATGATCCACCACTGGACCAGTAATCAAGTAGCCACAATCCTCACCACTGGCAACAGTGGGGTATGTTCACTGAGAGATGCTGAGAGGATGATAAGTACACACACCCACAGTATTTCCAGATGCAGCTCTCTGCATCAAGTGTAATTTCCCCTAAGAGCACGCAGAGACCACAGTTAGTCTGAGGTCGGTTTCTCCCTCTTTCTCCAGATCCTCAATAAAAATATCCACTGGTGCAGCTATAGAGTTGAGATCTTAACTGAGTGACCAAGCCAAGACCTCCAGCACCCACTTTGTCCAACTAGTACTTTGTGTCCATGCCCAAGTACCTGACACACATACTCTGAGTTTTGATTTACACACTCACACATGCACATACATACACCTGGGAGAGGCTGGCACAGGTTTACTAGCTATGCCCCCTTCTGCCCGGACTATAAGGTAGTTATCACTGCCACCATTCACTCTATCGGCTACTTTAAAGGCCCTTAACAAGGGGCATCCAATCTTACTGTGTAATATTAATACTAATACAAATGGTAGTTTGACCATAAACAAGGCCATTAGGAGTGGCCCACAAAGTGTCACCAAATAAATATGCAAGTACTCTCAAAACTAAATATCTCTACACAGATCAGCCACAAAGAAAGGTTTAAATATATGTAATAATAAATAATAAAAGAACAAAACAATACTAAATATATATTCATAGTGACATCAGAATCCAAAACTACAGGAAATAATTAAAATAACATTGCAGTACAGGCTCATACAAATAAAGGCAAACGTCTAAACTAAGCTATACTATATTTCTGACTATATCTAAGAGAGATGTACTGTTCCCTAGAAACTTACTATTACAGCAAGGCAGATATGTGGTGAATGGGTCTTCTTGTTGTCAGGTCTAAGAACACAGAATGCTCTTTCTCACTAACAGACTTCTCAAAATAATTTTACTACTGGGATAACTAGCAGGATGACATCACTTCTTGTCATCTAACTTGAAAGTGGCAGCATTTAGCATCTACCTGTAAAAATATACACACGACGACTTTTCCTCATATCTTTGGCAGATGCTAGAAGCCATAAAACAATTGCATTCCTTCATGCTTCAAAAGTAGCAATTAGTTCACTCCAAGGACAATACAGAAAGCTTCTTAGTACAGACTTTGTCTCTCTAGCTGCATTGAAAACTTGATAGACAGCCTCTTTATTGCATAGCCTATAAACTAATTTAGCTTCAGCTATTTTTCTAAAGCTTGCTGGACTAAAGTTAACCCTCCAGTTTCCTATGTTGCTATACACATTTAAACAGTTATAATAGTGCATGTACATTTCAATTCTCTTCCAGTAGGGCACACTGTGTATATATTTTAAGCACAAGCACTTTACAAAATACCTTTTCTGCACAAATATCTGTACAGAGCAGTTTGACATACACGACATACACTTCTAATACATTTGTACACAAGCATCTTACATAAATAATTTCAATATTCACCAATGACATATAAGTATTTACAAAATCCCAGCTAGCTGGCAATATCTCCTTTCATCAAACTTCTTCCCCCCTTCAAAGACTCAAGCTAGTTTTTTAAGTGACTCTTGAGAAACTCTGCTTGCGAGGAATGAGCCTATCTGGGAATACCTTACCCCATTCCATGTCTTGAGAGTCCAGCTGCCTTTGCATTGCTGACCACATTACAGTGATGCACTGTCATGTCATATATGCCTGCAACCCTAGGCTCCATCATAGAAACTTGGCATTTTTCTGGCTGGCTTCCTGTAGTTATAGATCCACTCAGACTCTTCCTGCCTTCTACTGCAAATACTTAGCACCAGAGCCTCTTTGTCATGGTAAGGTTTCATCATGTTAACATGGTACAGTTTGTGCTCCTGCCTAGCAGTTCCAGCAGGTAGTTTAACATCACTGACCTTCCTTACCACTTTGAACGGTCCCTCCAAAGCTGCCTGCAGCTTGTTGTGTCTGAGAGGAATGAGGACCATAACTTGCTACCTTACAGCATACTCTCTGGCTCGAGCATTCCTGTCATACCAGACCTTTTTCTGCTGTTCAGCTTCTGCCAGGTTCTCCTGGGACAAGCCCATTAGTTTTCTGAGCATCGTCCTGAGGTTTAGGACATATGCCAGAAAAGACTCTCCCACTCATCGTGAATGAAATCTAGAGGCCCCTTTCACCCTCTTCCCATACAGCAACTCAAAGGGTGAAAAACCTGTGGATTCCTGGGGCACCACTCTGTAAGCAAACAACAGATGGGGCAAATATTTGTTCCACTCCCTCAAACTGGTTTGCAAATACCTGTATTATGGTCTTTAGTGTAGAGTTTAACCTCTCCACAAGACCATTTGTCTGGGGATTGTAGGGTGTGGTCTTTAGGTGTTTCGCCCCATGGTGCTTCCACAGACAAGCTAGCAAGCCTGAAATGAAACTGGTGCCTCTGTCAGTCAGCATTTCTTTTGAGAAACCTACTCTGCTGAAAATCTCTAACAAAGCATTTGCCACCTTTTCTGCCTCAATGGAGGACAGAGCCACCACCTCAGGATATCTGGTAGCATAATCTACCACCATCAGGATATACTTCCTTCAGGGTACTAAGAGACCCCACAATATCCATAGCTACCTTTTGAAATGGCTCCTCAATTACAGGCAAAGGCATCAAAGTAGCTTTGATTTTGTCTCTTGCATTGCCTACATTTTGGCACTGCTCAAAGGTCCTGTCCCTGGAAATCCCAAGCCAATAAAAGTTCTGCATAATACATCTCTTGGTATACTTTATGCCCATATGACCTGCAAAGGGAATGTCATGGGCTATGGCTAGAAGTGCCAGATGGTAGGCTCTGGGCACTACCAACTGATGTATTACCTCATCCTGTAGCCCTCCCTCAGAAATCCTCTCTCTATCCATTAACCCTTTGTCCCAGTATACAGATTCCTGTTTTCCTTGAGTATCAGGCGCCTCCCTGGCGACCTCGCTTAAGCCTTGTAATGTAGGGTCTGAGAGCTGAGCCTGACTCAACTCTCTCTTTGTAACCCTTCCCAGCTACCCTTCCACAAGAAGTCTGGTACCCTCTGACAGTGGTGCCTCACTGTCAGCCTGAGTACTACTACTCCCCTCCGCCCTTGCAGTCAATCTGTCCAAGGGAATATCAGTACCCACAAGCAGCTGTGGCTCACTTTCAGTCTCACTGCTACAGGGTAGCTCCCTCCCTGAAGTAGCCACCTCACCAGTCCTGACTTCATGTTTACAGTCTGTCTGGGTCCCCCCAGGTTACCAGACTCGCATGCTTATCTCCAAGCCTGACTGCATTTCACTGCATGCACACAAGGTACTGCATTATCAAAATCATTCCCTATCAGGACATCTGCAGGGATATCCTCAAACACACCTACTTGCTTGCTTCCTTTTCCACCCTCCCAGTCAAGGTGAACTCTAGCCAAAGGTATTTGAAATGGGGTCTCTCCTAAAGCTCTGACTGGAGTAGACTTCCCAAGCAAGTAGTGCCCTCTTTAAACATTGCAGGATTCACAATAGTCAGTGCACAGGCTGTCTCTCTCATAGCAGTGGCCTGTTTCCTATCTAAGACAGGATATAACATCTTGTGTTAGTTTGGTACCCTTGTTGTCTCCAGACAACTTACCACTGGCATTCTGTCATTCCCACTTGCTGTCTCCCCTACCTTTTGTTCCCCACCTTGCCTCCATGGACAGCTATATACTACATGGCTCCACTGGTTACATTTAAAACATTTAACCCTTGATCCTGACCAGATACCTGAACTAGTGGCCTCCCCTGTTACTGGCGGACTCGGTTGGGGCAGTTTAGGCTGTCCACTATGGGTTCCCATAAATCCATGTGCAGCACTGGGTATTCCTTTCCTGTGCAGGGGTGCTCTGGTTGGTAGGTATAGGTCTCCCTTTTTCCCCAACTCATCCGCAGTGTTGCATTTTCTATCTGCCAACCATATTCTCATGTCCTCAGGCAAAGTGCTAAGCGCTTGCTCCCTCACCAAAAGGTCTGCCAGCCCTTCAAAAGTGATGATATGACACCCACTCACCCTCCTATGAAAATAAGTGCTTATCTCAGCAACATATTCGCATAAACTTTCATCTGCCTTGTGCCTATGCTCACAAAAAGGCTTTCTATAAGCTTCAGGTGTTAACTTAAAACACTCTAATAAACAATTTTTAACTGTATTATAATTTAGATAGTCAGCATCAGACAATTTAGAAACAGCAGTTACAGCTTTACCATGGAGTAAGGGGTCAGGAACCGTACCCAGAGCCCTTTGTCAACATTATACTGTTTACATACCCTTTCAAACATGTAAATGAAACTATTAAAATTATCACCCTTTGTAAATTGTGGAAGTAATTTACTGATCTTTATTTGCATCTGGGGTTTGGTTACTCTCTTCCCCTTTACCTCCAAGACCCTCAGCATTTACTTTTCATGTTACCTCTGCTTCTCATATTCTTCAGCTTCCAGACGTCTCAGTCTCTCTGCTGATTCTAATTCCATTTTTTTCTATTTCACCTTTTCTTCAGGCTCCAATTGCTGCAGTTTCTCATTTTCTACAGCCTATAAACTCAGCAGTCTCTCTGCTGATTTTGTTTCCAAACATTTGGCTTCCAGTTCAAGTCTCTAACTCCAGATGGATTTTTAAGTCCTCTGAGGCAAAGTTGTACTGTCCATTTTCTGAGACTTGTAGATCCCCAAGGCCAGTCTGGCTGTCTTCCTGGTTACTGGTCTGTTATGCAGCGCTAAGGCTGAAATCATTTCTCCTTTAGTCAGGTTGGCATGCACCAGTCCATTGATCTGGCACATTTCAGCCAACTGGCTCCTTGTCAGCTTCACAGTATTCTAAATAAAGGATTGGGTTTTGTTCCCAGCTTTTTTTCTGATCATTATTTAGTCTCTTTGGATGTTATGGAATACTGTCGGAAACTTAACTTGCGCATTTTTTTCTCCGACCAAGATCTACTGACTTTACCTTTAGGAAATCGACTTTTCAACCACCCATGAATAAACATGTGGGTATTTTTCAGCAAGCAGTACTTAAGGATCTACATTTTCCCCATTCTGACAACAACATAGCCCCTGATAACATTACTTCTAATGAAAAACAGGCACTTTCTGAACTTAGATCGAATCACAAAACAGTCATACTCCAAGCTGATAAAGGAGGAGCTGTAGTGATTCAAAATACAGACTACTATATACAGGAAGGCCTCACACAACTTTCGGATTCCCATTGCTATATGCATATGGGGGTTGATCCAACCAACAGATTTAAACAGGACATTGACCGGTTTCTCAATCAGGCACTGGAGGAAGGAATTATCACCAAAAAGACTGTTCAACATCTACAGGTCAGTGACCCTAATAAACAGATTTTATACTTGTTGCCAAAAATCCACAAATCTATTACACATCCTCCAGGTAGGCCAATTGTGTCTGGCCATGGCTCACTAACTGAACCTTTATCGGCTTTCTTAACGCAATATTTGAAACCACTTCTGACTTTGGTTAGAGCCCGGATACAAGATACAACTCAATTCCTTAACATCATTGCCGACACTCAATTGGATCCAGAGTGGCTTATGTGTACCTTAGATGTAAAATCTTTCTATACTAGCATACCACATTGGGCTGGTCTTCAGGCTTTGGAATTCTGGCTTAACAAAGCTGAACTCTATCCACCGGGATTTAATACTTTATTAATATGTATGTCTGAGCATGTTCTCAACAAAAATGTTTTTTATTTCCAAGGTGATTGTTATTGGCAATTGAGAGGCACAGCTATGGGTGCCTCCTTTGCCCCGATATATGCCGACTTGTTCATGGCTTATTTGGAAGAGTGTCTTATTTACAATCCCTTACATAACATTTACTTAGTTGAGATGGATATTTGGAGTCGTTATCTAGATGATTGCTGGATGGTGTGGCGTGCTGATGTCGATTATCTGCTGGAATTTGTGGAACATTTGAATAACAACATATGGGGTATTGAATTTTCAATAACATACCATAGGTCTGTCATAGACTTTTTGGATGTTACTATATATCGTAACCATGACAACACTTTGAATACTAAGATTCATAGGAAATACCCACAATTTAATTCGTTACTCCATGCTTCCAGCATGCATCCACGCCACACCATCCGCAACATTCCCAAATCTCAATATCTACGAATCAAACGTATTAACTCTTCAGATGTGGATTATGAGACGGCTAAACAAGATTTAAACATCAGGTTTTTGGACAGAGGTTATTCTAGTTTTGATATAGAATCAGCCAGGATCTGGACGGACCAACAAGAGAGACATTTATTGTTACAGTACAAAGATAAGAAAGACCGTATGAAGGATGAGAACATCAGATTCATTACCACTTTTGGTAGAAATCACCAACTAGTGAGGAACATACTTAATAACAATTGGAACATTCTGTTAGCCAATGATCATTTACGCCACATATTGGGTAATCAATGCTCAATCTCCTATCGGAGAGGCAAAACCTTGGGCACATTATTTTCTCATTACAAACATCAGGAGAGTGGGGGTGCAAATTATAAGCAACTTACCATCACAGGGGATGAACTGTTGGGAACTTTCCCCTGTGGCCATTGCACCTCTTGTGGCCAAGTTAACAAGCTCAAACAATTTACCAGTGCTAACACTAGTAAGGTATATGATGCTCGCATTTTTGGTAATTGCTCATCCAGTTGGGTGATTTACTTGGCCACGTGCAATTGTAAAGCTTTCTATGTTGGCAAGACCTCACGCTCTTTGAGAATCAGGATAGGGGAACACCGGAGTGACATTCGTAACCAGAAACCCACCAATGCTCTATACCAATATTCAACCAAACATAAATCAGCCAAATTCATGTTCATGATTATTGATAAGATTCAGGGGAATAGACATAATCAACTTGGTTGGCAGAGTATTCTTAGCCACAAAGAAAAGTACTGGATTGTTCATCTTGGGGCTTTATTCCCACCAGGACTTAATGATCATTTATGATACATACAGTAAGCTGTTTTGCTAGCCATATGTTTTTTGGGTTGATGTGGCAATTGCTTATGGCTTATATTATCAGGCAGGACTCATATGTTTGTATTCATCTATACATATTGGCTGATCAGATGTCACTACATTGGTTTATTCCACGATTTATATACCTAATTTGTACATATCTTTTTATTGAATGATGAACTATTGTTGATAGTATCCCCATTTATACCAATTCTAAGGTTCAATATGTATTATTCACACTTACCAGGTGCATTAATATTGCATGGACCAGCATATATTTTTGGACAGATATGTACCCTTGTACAACTTATATATTATTTACATAAGTGATAGATAGCTGGCCATTTAGATTTGGATTATCAGAGTCTCATGCACAAGAGAGTTTATATTATGTGTTTTGCACAAAAATTTTTTTACATAAACATATTCTTATGGAAGAACTTTATATATGGTATTATCTTACCATCATTTGGTTATGATTTCCATATATATTTAATTTATCATCATGGTTGCAGTGCTATATATTCAGATATTTATATTGATATGGAACATACCATTTTTCTATTGGCTAAATGACTCTATAAATGGAGTATTTTCACTGGTGAATTGCTTTTACTAATTACTGTTTCCTCACTGAAGAAGGCTTTGGCCAAAACTAGTATGAGGACTTAGATTCCATTTTGGTGTTTTTTAGCACCTTTGTGTTATGCAATAAAGCATTTGGAACTGTATTTGCTGGCCCTTTGTGTTTCCTTGTCAGCTTGCCATAATGCTCTGCTGACATTCTTGTCTGCTCTCAATGACAAGCTAAGATAACAAAAAATAAATAAAACTATTGTGATATGACACTCTGAATGTCTACCGTGTAGCTGCGTGAGAGTACAAACACCTTCTTTAGTGAACCATTATTTACCTGCTACAGGAGATTAATATCCACACCACTGAATCTCAGTTTGCGATGTCATGATCCCACCACTGCCAACCAAATGTGATGTGGATATCCCACCGCTGCTCACCAAATATGACGATTCTCCCACTGGACCAGTAATCAAGGAGCCTCAGTCCTCATCACTGGCAACAGCGGAGGACATTCAATGAAAAGATGACAAGTACACACACAGTATTTCCAGATGCAGCTCTCTGCATCAAGTGTAACTTCCTCTAAGAGCACACAGAGACCACAGTCAGTCCAGGGCTGGTTTCTCCCTCTTTCTCCAGATCCCCAGTAGACTCCCCACTGGCACAGCCATAGAGTTGAGATCTCAGCTGAATGACCAAGCAAAGACCTCCAGCACCCTCTCTGTCCAACCAGTGCTTAGTGTTCCTGCCCAAGTAGCTGACACATGCACTCTCTGAGGTTTGATTGACACATACACACACACACACACACACCTGGGAGAGTTAGGCACAGGTTTACTAGCTATGCCCTCTTCTGCCCAGACTATAAGGTAGTTATCACTGCCACCAGTCACTCCTTACCAGCTACTTTAGGGCTCTTAACAAAGGGTATCCAATCTTACTGTGCAATATTAATACTAATACAAATGGTAGTTTGAACACGAGCAATGCTATTAGCAGTGGCCGACACAGTGTCACCAAATAAATATATAAGTACTCTCAAAACCTAAATATCTCTACACAGATCAGCCATAAAGAAATATTTAAACGTATTTAATAATAAACAATAACATAACAAAACAATACTAAATATATATTTACAGTGACATCAGAGCTCAAAACCACAGGAATTATTTAAAATAACAGTGCAGTGCAGACTCACTCAAATAAAGAAAAACATCTACATTAAGCTTTACCATATTCCTGACTGTATCTAAGAGAGGTATACTGTTCCCTAGAAACTTGCTATTAGAATAAGACAGATATGTGGTTAATGGGTCTTCTTGTTGTCAAGTCCAAGGCAGAATACAGAATGCTCTGTCTCACTGAGATACTTCTCAAAATAATATCTCAAATATTACTGCTGGGATAGCTTGCAGGATGACATCACTTCTTGTCATCTGACTTCTAGTTCCCAGGCCAAAAGCCCCACTGCTAGAAGCTGGCAGCATAAAAATATACAAACGAGCTTTTCCTCAGATCTTTGGCAGATGATGGAAGTCATAAAACAATTGCATTCCTTCATGCTTCAAAAGTAGCAATTAGTTCATTCCAAGGACAATACAGAAAGCTTCTTAGTGCACACTTCGTGTCTCTAGCTGGATTGAAAACTTGAGAGATAGCATCTTTATTGCATAGTCTATAAAGTAATTTAATTTCAGCTATTTTTCTAAGGTTTGCTGTACTGAAGTTAACCCTCCAGTGTCCTCTGTTGACATATACATTAAAACAGTCACAATAGTCTATGCACATTTCTATTCTCTTCCAGTAGGGCACGCTGTGGATACACTTTTAAGCACAAGCACTTTACAAAATACATTTTCAACACAAACATCTGTATAGAGCAGTTTGATATACACATGACATACAGTTCAAATACATTTGTAACACTTCCATCTTATATAAATCATTTCAATATTCACCAATGACATGTAATCATTTACAAAATTCCAGCTAGCTGTGTTGGCAATATCTTCTTTTGTTACAACATTTTTGGAGAATAAGCACCCCTTATAAAATGGCTGCATTTGAAGATAAGCTTAGATGAGGGAATCTGCACAGGCATGCTGAGACTGACATTAGCCACTTTCAGAATAGGCAACAGATTTTGTGAAAATAATTGCCTGGATGGAATTAAAATCCAACCCTCCAAGCTGCCAGATTGAGTGTTTTCAGATTAGGATGGATGACAGAGCCCTTATTCAGTGTTAATAAATCCATGAGGAGTGGGAGAGTACAAGTTTGTCCCCTACTCTGTGCTAGGAGAAGGGAGAACCAGTGCTGCCTGGGCCTGTAAGGAGTCATGAGGGTCACTTTTGGCCTGCCTGACACCACCTTTTGCCATACCCTGAGGACCAGGTGTATGGGTGGAAAAGCATAAGAGAAACTGGTCTGTTAATTTGAAGCATAAAGCAAACCCTGTTCATGTCCCCCTCTGTTATGTTCTTAAACAGAATTTGGTTCATTGTCTGTTTTCTAGAGAAGTAAAAAGGTATAGTTCTGTCATGCCCCACTGGTGTTTCAGATCCAAGAAAACCTCTCTTTTTAGTATCCATTCAATGGGATCTAGTACACTCCTGCTCAGTGTGTCTGTCAGCTGGTTGCCCTGACCAGGTATGCAAGAGGTTATGAGGATGACTCCATCTGGTTGACCACATGCCAAGGTTGGGCAGCTAGCCTGCACAGAAGTTAACTGTGGGTACCTCCCTTTTTTCTATATGTCACATCAGTCAAAATAATAATAGTCCAACCATACAGACCTAATTCACTATAACATTTATTGAGAACTTTTGAATAAATGAAAATACTTCATTAGAATGACAGAACACTAAGGAAAATTAAACATTTATAGAATACACACCAAGCCATGCACTTAAAAAAACACCAATACAATTGTGCATGGTCCAGATGTTATTATTTTCATTCTGTATTTCAATCTGGTTGGGTGTATTTCACTTTTTATTTTATATAAGACATCACTATGGTGTCTTCTATCAGGATTTGGAGGATTCTGGGTATTAAATTCTATTGAAAGGCCTTTAATGCCCAGACAACAGGCATAATATATTTTAATCTAGTAGGCTTATTTGCATGATGCTTGCCCCAGGTCCCTCGTACCTTGAATTTGCCTAGGTGAACTCCCCAGGCCAAGCCTGAGTTGTCTGTTGTCATTGTCTAGGTTGCCTGTGGAAGTAAGAAGGGAGGTCCTGGGTTCATCTATGTTCTTTTTCCACCAGTGCAGCTGTTTTTTTTTTTTTTTAGACAAGGAAGCAGTGGTATGGAAGTCTTCAGGGACTGTTGGTACTGAAGCAAACAGTTCTTCAGAAACCACTGTAACTTCCTCATGTGGAGTTTTGCCAGGGGTATAATTAAAATGTAATAAGCAATATAACCTAGAACCCTCAGGAACTCCCTTACTATAATGGCATGTCTGCTTTGTAGGTGGGCGAGGAAGGAAATATTTTTCTCTAAAAGAAAGGTCAATTTCTGAAGAGAATCCAAGAATGCCCCAGGACAGCTGTAACTTCTGGACACCGAGGGTTAGTCCCACGTTTTGGAAGCAATTCATAGTGATTTGCACAGTTGTCAGGGGTTCTGCAGGAGACAGGGCTTGGATGATACAATCATCCAGGTAAGGCTATATGTGGAGTTCTCAACTCCAGTAGAAGGCAAACTTATCCCAAATATTTGGTGAAAACTCTTGGAGTAGTAGAAAAACCAAATGGTAAGGCACAAAACTGGTAATGAGAACCCCCTGCTCCAAAGTGTGGTAATGTTCTGTGTTTCATATGTCCCCAGGGAAAATGAGTGGTAACAGCTGTTGAATGGTCAACATTTTGAATTTTGGTACGTCCAGAAACTTGGTCAGGTTTGACAAGTCTAGTGTAGATCTCCAGGTACTTTCTTTCCTGGTGGCTAGGAAGTGATGGGAGAAAAATAATTTTTCCATCTCCTTCATGGGTTGCGTTTGAATGGACCCTTCTAACAAGAAGGCCTCTGTAAGAAAACAGGTATCAGTTTCACTTGCTGCTTTGCTGGTTGCGGAATACATGAGAATGGAGGAAGCATATCTATTTTTGATATGTAGGACCCACATGTCTTGAGATATGGTCTTCCATTGGCTGTAGAAGGCAGAGAGGCTTTCTCCTAGGAAAGTAGGGGTGGTGAGAGCTGGGGTGAGATTTGGGGGCAGGGGAGGAAGATGTTGATTGTAGTTACAATTGTTTCCAGAGGGGCACAGTTCATGAACCCTTCATATCTGGTACACTGTTCATTTTGCTACTTCATTTATTTAGCTCTTTTTCTTCCCCTTGGTGGCTTGGTTTTCTCTCTCTTTAGAGGAAAGGGTCAGGGTTTGCTGGAGTAATTTCTACTGTATCTAGATGTAGGAGATCAATAAAACTTTTGATATATTTCATCAGTTACCCCTTCTTAACTATTTTTTCAAACACCTTTTTAACTGGGGTCCAAAGAGGGACTCCTTACCTAAAGAAGCATCAAGGAGTTTTGTTTTTACCTTATCTGAGACAGGCTGAGTCCTCAGCTAGCAATGTCTGCATACAACTGACCCCATAACACCCATTTTACATGATGCATCTAGAGCAGCATAGGCACATATTAGCAAGTGTCACAAAAGTTCTAAACGTGTGGTATATGTTTTGGAAGCTGCTATTAAAATTGCCTGGTTGACTTTTCTTGTCCGTGCCAATTTTGTTTGTTCACATATTAGCAAGTGTCTAGACACCTGACAGCTTTCCTTGCAAAAATCCAAAAATGTCCTTGTGGAGGCTCTTGTCCTGTATTCCCTCTGTATTAGATTTGATTTGCCCCTGTAATGTCCCAAAGAATTTAAGCATATGGAACTGGCAGACGACAGCTATCATAGACAGGTGGCTGAGGTGTACAGATTCTTGCCAAATCTGTCAAGCAGTCTTCTATTTCTCTCTATTATTTTGAAAGGGGTTCTTGGGGGCTTTCCAGGTTGTTCCCATGAAGGATTCTGTGGACATCACTACTGGATCGACCATTGGGTTTTTACAGAGGTGGGATTCAAGCACTTTGTGGGTTAGGAGGGTGGCCTAATGGTTAAGGTGTTTGCCTTCGAAACACAAGGTACAGGGCTTTGAGTCTCACAAGGGATAATTGGCTAGGCTTAAAATGGCTCACAAGGGCAATTAGCCTAGTACTAATCTATGAATTCTATGAAATTGTGGAAGCAGTCTAGCTTTCTTTGGGCAGCAAGGAAGGAGTTGTGTTTAATGACATATCTCCGCAACCAATTGTCCAAGACCTGAAAGACTGAAGGAATAACCAAAAGTCTGAAAACAGGAAGGCTCAGGAGCATTATAAGATTAACCTTATGCTGGAAAAACTCCTTAGATTCCCAGTTGAGGGTTTAAAAAGGTTATCTCCATAGGATAAATTCTCAGATGGCAAGGCTGAGGATAAGGTGTTTTCAATATACATTTGAGGAGGAATGTGATGCACATAAGTTAGCTTATCTTCGTCTTTTGACTCTGAGAAGTCAACTTCTCCCTGAGTGGAAGTGTCCCTTTTTCTTTTCCCAGGTGAGACTCCTGGAACAGGATCCTTTTCAAGGATTAATTTCAATGTAGCCCTGAGTCAGCCTGATTAAGTCATGTGATAAGACTTTGGTAGAAGGGACAAGGGATTCATGCAGCTGATTAAGCTGGAACAAACCTATTTGTTTCTTGGGATCAGAGGTTCTTGGTTTGGAATAGGCCTTAGGTCATGGTTGGGTAGCTCAGACCTTGATCTATTTCCCAAGGAATTCTTCCGTTACTGCCCTCACCCTTGGTAACCCTGGTGTGAGAAGCCAAATCCTGCACTGGGGTTTCAGATCCAACTGATGTTGGCCTGGTGCCAGAATATCAAGACTAGACTGTAGCCATGGTGACTTCCTGCAGGGTCATCCCAGAAAACTTGGGCCTAACATGCTTTTGTCAAGAGGGCTCTGAATGTGCCTCATGTCAATGATGATGAGTTTTGATGAATCAGACACAGAAATTTGTTGAGTTCCCTTACATCCTTCTCCTTTGGGAATTTGTTTTTTTGTGCTATTGTGAGGTGATGGCCTAGGACCTGGCAGATACCAGTGTGTGTGTAAAGGTCCAGCACTACCTGAATCTAAGTGATGTTGGACGGATATGGCCTTATGTTTAATAGTTTTATTAATAAACCTCACACAGAAAAACAGATTTAGGGACATTGCGCCGCAACAAAGGATCCCAAGCTGTATTAGCGTTAAACTAGGTGGAAACAGAAAAGTCTTCCTTTTACTATCATTACTAATCAGTTTAATGTTGAAGCTTTCATTGGTAGTTTAAATAGTACTTCTGAGTTCTTGTCTTTTACATTTGGTTGTGTGGTTACAAAGTTAATTTTTTGGACATTGAACTCACATGGGATCCTTTGAGTGGTAGTTTTAACAGTAACATTTTTAGAAAAGAAACTTTTTCTAGCAGCTACTTATACTGGACTAGCACCCATCCTACTTACATGAAATGTAACATTCCTAGAGGGCAATTTATAAGGGCAACACGTATGATTACTAGTGATAGTGTCTTTCAAACTGAACTGAAGATTTTTACTCAATTACTTGTGGAAAGGGGCTACCCTATAGAACCATTACATCAGGCTGCCATTGAAGTCTCCAGTAAAAGGAAGACTCTGTTTCCACTTATTTTAAAGAATGGACTACCTAGCAAATTAAATGAAGTGGATATTCCCAGTGATTTTCCTCTGTGTTGTTTGGAAATGTCAGTAGACATATGTAACATCAGGAATATTATTACACAAAACTGTTGGATTACTAACAGTCATAGAGAGTTAAGTCAGGCTTTGGGAAATAAACCACAATTTGTTAATATTAAAACACGTATTATTAAACAAATGCTTGAAAAATCAAACACTAGAATTCCCACTGCTTTTAGTAGTAAAAACAAAGGGACTATAAGTGTAATGGTTGTTCCAGCTGTAGATTCATACACGAAGGTGCTTTTGTGATTTTTCCCCATTTAGACATAGATTTTAAGGAAAGGTATAGTTGCAATACTTTTGGAGTGGTTTATCTTGCCCTATGCTCAGCCTGTGATACATTCGAT